>NC_079204.1:55990341-56290341 GCF_026745355.1 Beta vulgaris subsp. vulgaris | reverse complement strand
CAAGAGGTTAATATTATTAACTTTTCTAAAAGACTACTTCAACTACTACTAACTCATCTTTGGATGGGAGGGGTTTCGGGGACAAGGGATGGGGTTTTAAGGGCGCAAAAGGAGTTTTAGGTGGCAAGGGGAGGGAGTGGTGGCGGGGGCAGAGGAGGGAGTTTCAGGGGTGATGGAGGGGTAGCGGGGAAGGGGAGAGGGTTAGGGGAGGTGAGGAGGTTTGGGGGACGGGCCAAAGGGTGGTTGGCGACGTGGTGGGGAACGTAGGGTGGCTAGGAATGGGTAAGAGGAAGTGTTGGGGGAGGGGGTAGTGGGAAAGGGAAGAGGAGGATGATGGAGCATGGGAGGAAGGAAGGAGGAAAGAGAAAAATCATTTTTGGGATATTCCATTTGGTACCATTGAATTTTTGGCTTTTTCATTTGGTACCACTGTTATTTTAAACTTTCACATGATACCACTCTAATTTAATATTAATCTTTATCATACCATTTTTTTAAGTAAATTGTTAGTTAATAGTTGAATAATAATACGATTTTGTTTGAGTTTGCATGTTTCTATTTGCATTTGCAAAAATTTAATAAATTAAGATTTTAGGGTGTCGTTTTAACCCTTAAAGCTCTATTTTTCAGTCAAAATTTTCATAAAAATGATCATAATATTCTATGTCTTTTTATTGTCAAATATGACCTCAACTTTGACCTTAACGACTAAAACAATTACTAAAACCTTAACGCAAATTAAAACATGTAAATCAAAGTAAAACTCTAACCTATTCTAACTTAAATTAACACTTTACTTAGTTGAATGCTACAATAGAGAATAAATTCAAATTATAGTGGTACCATGTAGAATATCTGAAAAATAGTGGTACCAAATGGAAAAGCCAAAAGTACAATGGTACCAAATGGAATATTTTAACAAAATTTACTTGCTACAGCAGGTTATAAACATGTTGGGACTACCATTGTATAATACATTCCAAAATTGAGACTGAATAATGATAAATTGTAGTTAGTTGGGACTGTTTTTGTCAAGGTGCACATGGTCGTGACTATTCATTTCAATTAATCCTAATATTTATAGTAAGACAGATATAAATTTTTGTCGTAAAGGGATTGCTATAATAGAAATGGCCCTTTTAAAATATAAGGTTATCTATTTTCCAAAGTGACCCATTAACTTAAAATGTAATCCATTTTGACTTAAAAAATAACCCTTTCATAACATATATGCTGATTCTATTTCTTTATTTACTTTAATAAATGCGTCTCCTATATTGCAACTAAAATAAGAGGAATATTTAGTTGAAATTGCCAAACGGTTATACGAGAAACAATTAAATCATATTAAGGATGTCTTAGCATAGTGGTTAAAATTGAAGTGATGTGAACGCTAGGTCACAAGTTCGAATCTCCCCTCCCCTTCTTTAATTTGTACTTGGTACTACTTTTGTAGCTCATATGGATAAAAAAAAACAAACAATTAAATCATAGATGCTCCTTTCTAATTATAAGATGAAAGATCAACTTGAAATAAAAATGTAGAGTATTATTAACGTACTACAAAATCTCTAATATGTGTATTACTTTCGGGAATTAAATTGATCACACCGTGTTCATTCTTTTAGGCTTGTAAAATCCAAGGTTCATCAATTGCGAAGATCTTCAAATGTTTGGTGGGCAATGATTAGGAAATTACTTTTTTAGGAGATTGGAAATTTGTTTTACAATGGGGACATGAAACATGATGCATTATAATTTTTTTTTATGTTAATGTTTCCTTTTTCCTTAAATAAACTTCATCTCACCCTTTAATATGGTATAATTTAACTAATCGATTGCTATAAATTTTGAGAGATGGTAAAAGGTTGCCTATGAATTAGCTCATTGCTTATCTTAAGTAATCCGTAAACAAGTTTGGTTTGCTTAATTTTCTATCTTATATTGAACCTTTGTTAGAGATGCTTCTATGAATGAGATTTAAGTGCCTTTAGAACTTTCCTTCGAAAAATAAAATAAAATTTGGAGATACTATCGTTTATCTTATTCTAAAAAAAAAAATTAGAAATTATAATTTATAATTAACTACTCGTTGGAAGGAATTTTGAAAAGAAAATAACCGAAAGAGGAAAAGTAGTTAAGCTAACTAAAGTGTATAAAAAGCTTTTAGGGATTATTAGCTCAACATAGAATGACGCAAGTATGACACTACACTTGTAAGTGGTAAGGATATGAGTATATGCCTTGTTATTTATAAACATGATAGGCCTAATGAAGCAATTTTCACGAATTAGTATTAGAGTAGACAGTCTAATTTTAATATAAAATTCGACGAATTAAATACTAAATTTTCTTAACAAACATATTTCATTTCACTCTAACCCAATACTATTCTAGTCATTCCTTCTCTTCTCCTTCCTTTGTTTTTTTGATTCTCGAACTAAAACACACAATTTCAAAAAATAACTTGGTAGTCTTACCAAACGGATTAAACTAGTTACTTAATGGGTGAAAAAAATATCAATACTGAATAGATTAAATTGGTCACGAAATAGATTAAATTGGCCCCTAAATAGCTTAAACTAGTCAGTTTATTAAAAAAGGTGGCATGTTCTCTTCTTAATATTTGGCTTGGGTCGTGCCTAGTTTTAAATTAAAAGTAGACGGTCTATTGCAAGACCAACTGAGCAATTTTATCATTTGCAAATATCTATGTCAGGGTAAAAAGATCAAATCCTTAATTATCTAAAACAATATAATGAAAAAATACACTATTAAAAAAAGGATTATCATCGCCCTAAAATGACATGTACTTAGCTCAAAATTTCCTTACTCGACTTGTTGGTTAGCTTATTCTCAATTTATTTTTTTTTTTTGAAAGAAAGAAAAGGGATTTCATTAATATTTCGCCAAACGGCACTTACAAGTCATTTCTGAAAAACATAAAATTCTAATAGAAATACATATCACCCTAGAAATGTAAACATCGCAGATTTGACTTAATTTTGCCTTAATAAAAATCTTCATCTGAAGCAATGCAATCTGTGAGTTCGCTCTGGTTCGGCATACGATCTGCAGATGCGGAAATTTTGGGATGAACGTACTCCAATAGTCTTCCATAATTTTACAGAAGTTGTGAAACCCTAATTCTTCAGGTTGAATCTCGAACTTCAACCAATGAGAATAATTTCTCATACCTAAAAACAAAAGAACCATACTCACAACTCCCATAGGGGAGAAGGAGATTTCCAAAACAGAAACTAAAAACCCCATAAAAGGGTTTGAGAAAATCTCATAAAGAGATACTAATTTATTGAACAAAACAAGAAAATGAACTAAAAACTGAAAATAAAAGGGAAAAAGGGGCTTACCATGGATGAAAACATCCATGGCAGCCCCCTAATTGATGAAGAAAGGGTAAGGGAGGCTAGGGTATTAGTAAATATACTATTTGTTCCTATATAAATCTCATTTTCGTAGCTCAATATATATTATGGCAAAAATTTAAAATTATTATTCATTCTTTTCGTATCTATATCTAAATATCTTCAATAATGTCTCTATAAAATTTAATTTACTATTATATTTGAGAATTAGAGTCTAGCCCGAACAACATAATACTAATTTAAAAAATGGAGAATATTTTTTTTTATATAAGGAGAGGAAAACTAGGCTAAGAGGCTAATATGGTATCAACCTAGCACATTCTTACGGATGATATATAGGAGTCCATGATCATGGACTTTAAACTAGTGATGGAGTGTCCAAATCGAATAATAACCTTTATGATACGCCATGAAGTCCGTTACTTGATTAGCCTCACGGAAGCAGTGATCGAAGTGAAATACTGAAGATCCACCCGTGCATCAAAAGGAAGCAGTATAAAGAGGGGGAGGGGGATTCGAACCTGAAACCTATCATTCACAACACCTCAATCTTAACCACTAGGCCAAGACATTCTTAATTTATAGCGAAACAACAACCTTAACACCTTCCCGCATTCTCAGCCGTCGTATTTACCGAAATAATATTATAGATTAGATATAATCCTATTTTTTAACATCTTAAGTAAGAGGGTATATATAAAGTGTTCATATTTGACCAAACCCTTAACCCCCCAAAAAATATATATATTTTAGGAACTACTTGGTCTAGTTACACACACGATTCTTAGAGAACAAACCAACGAGGTAACAGTTAAAATGCATTGCATTTTCATGCAAAATCAGATTATTAAATTTGTCAAGATCCAACCACCCCTCATACTTATGTACCATAGGCCATAGCACCTCCTTTGCTTGACTTGCTAGCTAGTTGCTACACACCACCGCCCAACTTCTCTTCAATATGCTTCACCATGTCGGTATACATACATATGCTAGTTGATTAAAAAAAACAAGGGCTCTTAATTAAATATGAATTTGAAGGTAGAATAATATTGTAAAGTGCATCACTTTCTTTAAATTAAAAAGTGTTGTAACTTGTAATATTTTCAAAGATTTACTTACACAAATCATTACTATGATTTGGGTCTATGTAGGTTGGAAAGTCAAGCTCAAACTTAATGGAACCTTTTTTTGTCTCTTTTACATGTCATTTTAAATTAGCTATTTGTAAATAGTTTTAGAAGAAAAAAAGACAAATAATGTAATAGTTAGAGTGATAGTTATATATCTTATAGTTGTGATTTTTTCTAAAAATATATAAGGTGGTTAATATTGCGATCGTCTGACTCTATATTAACTATGCTACAGCATCAATAATGCTATCGATCACAATCTTTATTAGGATCTTATTGTGATCCTACTTAAATGAAATTATGAAATGTTAGATTTTAATATGATTTGTTCTAAGATCTTAAAATTAATCTAACAATATAATCTTATAATGAGGAATTGTGTGATATTGAGTAATAAGTTAGAACGTCATATATGCTTATTATACTTGCATTATTAAGTCGATGATGTGCTCGTCAACAAATATCCAACAATCCAAATCTTACCCGGCCCTCTCCTTCTCCGTCAAATTTGTTGTCTTTGAGCCTTTTTGGCACCATTGGTCGCAATAGATGTTTGTTAGTTGTGAGCTCCAATTTTCATTGTTTATCTCGTCAAAAATCTAGTAATTCGTTTAGTAGTATTAATTTATACTAGTAATACTCTCTCATCTGTGAGCTAGGGTTCCTTATCACATCAATTGATAGACTATTGAGTTTTTCATTATTGGAAAGTTTTGTATGTTTACAAAGTATAGGTAACATAATACATCGTCACCAAAAAATAGATTAGAGTCAACATTGTATTGTGGTAATGGGAGCCGAACAGAATTGGAGCCATTAGTAGATTAATATAATTAAGGGCCTGTTCTCTTCGGCAAAAAACAGCTGAACTGAACTGAACTGAACTGAATTGAACTGAACTAAACTGAATTGAACTGAACTGAATTGAACTGAACTGAACTGATCTGAACTGAACTGATCTGAATTGAACTGAACTGAATTGAACTGAACTGAACTGAAATGAATAGTGATATGTGAGAGTAAAAGTATTGTCAAGAGCTGAACTGAACTGAACTGAACTGAACTGGTCTGAACTGAACTGATCTGAACTGAACTGAATTGAACTGAACTGAACTGAACTGAACTGAACTGAATTGAACTGAACTGAACTGAAAATAAGCTGGGGAGAACAGGCCCTAAGAGTATTGAGTGATATTCTAAGGGCCTGTTCTCCCCAGCTTATTTTCAGTTCAGTTCAGTTCAGTTCAGTTCAATTCAGTTCAGTTCAGTTCAATTCAGTTCAGTTCAGTTCAATTCAGTTCAGTTCAGATCAGTTCAGTTCAGTTCAGACCGCAGTTCAGTTCAGTTCAGTTCAGCTCTTGACAATACTTTTACTCTCACATATCACTATTCATTTCAGTTCAGTTCAGTTCAATTCAGTTCAATTCAGTTCAGTTCAGATCAGTTCAGATCAGATCAGTTCAGTTCAATTCAGTTCAGTTCAATTCAGTTCAGTTCAGTTCAATTCAGTTCAGTTCAGTTCAGTTCAGCTGTTTTTTGCCGAAGAGAACAGGCCCTAAATATGATGCATATAGGGGCAATATGCATTTGGGGTAAATTTATTATCATTCTGATTAATGATAATATATATTCCTTTGCTTTACAACAATAAGGGGTCTAACCAATTGTATATCGTCTAATTAAACTAAGACTCCATATAATCTTGATGTTAAATTCGACATTTGCCTAATCTAAATTCCAACAAAATTTAACAATAATCTTGCACATAAGCTACTACTATTATTAACATTTTGATAACTTGACTACATAAAGTCAAAGAAGGCTTTACTTTCAATTTTAAGCAAATGATTGATTCAAATTTCTTGCGTGGTTAAATGCGACACCTATTGTTATTTCGGAAAATATGTATAATCTTACAATTTTACAAATTGATAGTAGTGATTCAAATTAGTCTTATTGATCCAATGTAAAAAAATCTCTATCTCAACAACTATGCTAAACTAACGTAAGAAGTTTTCAATATTTTGTATAAAAAAATCGAGTTTTTAAAAATTATAAATTTAATCTTAAACTTTGAACACTAATTTTACTAATACGTTAGCAAGTAAGCTAGCCAGCATTCGCATTACGGCTATGTTCAGTTCACCTTATTTTTGCTTATTTCAGATCTAATCAGATCAGATCAGAAAAAATAAGTTCAGATCAGATCAGATCAGTCAGTTTTAAAAACTCATTTTTACTATTAAATATCTTTCATTACATATTAGTAAAAATTATAATAATTGAATATTAATAAAGTACTCATTGAGACGAATCAAACAAGACCCCACATGACTATATTTTTTCTTATATATTGAGAGAAATCTAAAAGATAAGATCTTGTACAGATCAGTTCAGAAAAAATAAGTTCAGATCAGATCAGAAGAAATAAGTTCAGATAAGTTCAGATCAGAAAATTTCAGGTGAACTAAACATAGTCTACATCTATTTAATTGTGTCAAATATACAAATATGCGATACATGCCTCTACACCCAAAACCAAAACAAAAAGAAAAACAATTGAATTACAAAATGAAAAGTCTTTACTTGAATCTTTGATCTAACGTGATGATCAATCATTGAGAGCACACATCTTAAAACAAATTGACTAATATGGATTTTATTCTACTAATTAATCTTCTATTTGGCTACGTGGTGATACCTAGTTGGCTAGAGGGTACAACACCCGAGGTTAAAGAATCATTGCTTATAATGGACTGATTTTAACCTAACATTGCAGTTTAATCATTTGATTACTGTTATTACTAGTTTCTTACTACAACCATGCTATACTATAATACAAACAAAAAAAAAGTTTAAGTGGAATCATTAGATGTTAGGGAGATTAATGATTAGACTAAACCTCATTATTTTGATTAATTATTTAATTATATCTTAATTGCTTTGTCTAATTTTTATATCACTATGTCAGAAATGTTTGTCAGTTATTTATTTATTTATTTAAATCTTATGATAGTTGTATATTGGGGTATTTTTATTTTCTTTTGCTTCTAGGCAAAGTAGGGGAATTTTGTTGTTTGAAATTATTTTAACTGTCGGCAAAGTCAATTTTAAGGAAAGGGTCAAAAACTTTTGGGACAAGTTAAGTTAGTTGAGGGGTTATGCATCTTTTACAAGCATTACATTGAGTGGGGTACATTATATTAGCTACTCTAAATTGATCTAACAATTTCAAAATCCTGTACTCAATACTAGTACATGAGATTTATGAAAAAAAAGGATCATTGTATATAAAAGAGAGGAGTAGGTGTAGTTGTATAGATGGTAAAGGCCTAAAGGGTGACTATGTGTAATGCGTGCATTGTGCTCCCGGAAGCATAATGAGAACTGTGCTCCCACAATGCAAAAATAGAATATTTACGAATATAAAAACGAACATTTTGTTATTATTAAAGTGGAACATTACAAAATGCACTTACGAAAACGAACACTTTATTGTTGAAATTGAACATTACAAGAATTCATTTACGAAAAAGAACATTTTACTATTGAAGTGTAATTTTACCATAATCGAAATACAAAAATGAACATTTTATTGTGGAAGTGGAACATTACTAGAATTCAGTTACTTAAATAGAACATATGATTATCAAATATAGAAAATATTTTCAGGGAAAATAAAACATATTTTTTGGTGGAAAATAAGTTTTAAAATAACATTTTTTTAAAAATAGAACATTTGCTTATCGAAATAAAACAGATCCATGAAATATAGAACATAATATTATGCTGAAAAATAAGCTTAAAACGAATATTTAGTGAAATAGAACATTTGTTTATTGAAAATAGAATATTTTTTACGGAAAATATAACATATTTTTTTTGCTGAAAAATATGCTTAACTTAAAATGAACATTTGTTGAAATGAAACATTTACTCATCGGAAATGGAACAAACTTACTGAGTGCATGGTGTGCACTGTGCTCGTGGGAGCACATTATAATTTGCAGACTATGTGAGGAAAAAAAAGATTACTATGTTATAAAATGAAATTTCATTACGATAAACTAATGTAAGAAGTGGTAACTATAAAAAAAAAAGTTGTCAATGTATTAGACAATAAAAGATTAGTGCAACTTAAGATTTTAAAAGATCACTATATGAAAAAAAAATCACTATGTCATATGGACAACTTTGATCCACAATAATATTAGTATGGACTAGATCCATGCAAGACTAACTGTACTCGTACCTATTCAATTTGTTTTACTCTAAATTAATACTCCCTCCGTCCCAAAATATAGTTCCCATTTTTATTTTGGGTGTCCCAAAATATAGTTCCCATTTCCATATTTAGTTTTACATTTTCCCGTAATTTGTCTAGAAAAACCGTGTCCCATCATTTATTTTCTTCTTGAAATTTGTTTTTTTTGTTTATTCAACCAAAATGTTACAATTAATGCTCTTTCACCAATTATTCTCCACTCTCTCTCTTAAAATCATCTTTTCTCATACAACATTTATTTAAATAAACAAAAAATCTTTTATATCCCTCTTAGATTTTACTTGCATAAATTACCGTGAAAAAAGGGAAATGGGAACTATATTTTGGGACGGAGGGAGTATGATTTATTGATTTAATATCTTTTGCAATTCAATCAATAGATGATTTATGGACATGGAGAGATACTACCATAAAGATACACATGTTTTGGAACATGATGGATGTATATTGATAGAGTATAAATCTATTCTTGGGGCCTCAACCATCAGCTTAAACTTTTGGTTGAGTTGGTCCTCTGACATGGTATCAGAGCCAGCGTGACATAAAGGTCACGGGTTCGAATCTCATCCACCCCTCCTTTCTCAGTGGAATATTTAGCGCCAGGTATGAGGGAGGCCTTTGATGCATCGATATCCACACTTCAAGCCCAAAAGGGCTCTTGCGTGAGGGGGCGTGATAGAGTATAAATCTATTCCTGGGGCCTCAACCATCAGCTTGAGGCCCCAGTAATAGATTTATACTCTATCATATATATATAGTCGGTTTTTTTATCAATTAGTGCTTTCTCCGTCTCATGTTGATTGCATTAGTTCTCATTTTCATAATTTTCATAGCTTATCTGTTTCAAAATATTTGTTGCACTTCTCTAAAATAGAAATTTGCAATACTCACTACATACATACCATTAGTGGAATTCTTTTTTCTCTTAACTTTCTAAAAGACCCTTCAAAAGTTAGTCGTCTCCCCCTTTATTCTTCTTTAAAATACCAAGCTTTTTCCTTAACAATATATATTTTTTAAATGTGGTGGGTCTCTCATTTTATCTCGCAACCTTTCTTAGGCCCGTTCTTTTGGACAGAGAGAAATCGAACCGAACTTGAACCAAACTGAAAATAAGTTTAAAAAACAGGGGTTTACAGATTTTCCACTTTCTTTATGAAGAACTATTATACAACCCATATCAATATATAATTATTATAACTCTTGAAACTTAAATTCAAATATGGAAACCTAATTTTGTAAAAGAGCCTAAAAGACCAAAATCAATTAAAAGAACGTACCTATATAAATATATTAAAAGGCATTCCTAAGCAAAGAATCATGCCAGATGACGCTCTCCTCAGTAAGTTTTAGTTCATGTAATCCATGTACAACAAAAAAAAAAATCAAAAATTGGATACTATAAGTTTTGATCTCGTGACCTCACGTTCATATACTAAAAACTTCAACCACTAAACCAGTTTGTATTTAGTACTTTATCCGTTTCGAATTTCTCGCTACACTTTGAAAATCCCACTATTCATCAATGAGGTTTGACCATGCATTGTTTACTATTAGATAAAATCAAATGTTATAATATAATATGTTGTTGGATTCGTCTCAATTTATATTTTCAGAAAATCAAATTTTTATACTTTAATACATAATTAAAGATATTAATAGTCAAAATAGTGCATCACCAAGTGTGAAAGTCAAAGTGTAGCGAGTAATTTGAAACGAAAAAAGTGTTATCATTATAAAGTAAAATATTATTAAATGAAATTATTTTTTACTCGAGACATAGGTCGGATCTACTAACTAGTGTAGTAGTGTGTCTTTGAAAATGAGGTTGATGAAACATTGTAACCAAGTCCCACATATAGCATTCAATGGACCATGTTTTAACAATAAAATATACTATATAGCCCCATGGCCCATACTTATATTTTTAATCTAAGTCGGCCCAATTATACTTCACCTTAAACTTCTTCCCCAATCCCCCGCCAAATTAAAAAACATCAAGCCCTAAAATTTCGTACTTCAATCGCAATTTCTGGAAAATCCCTCTTTTTCATTTCAATTGAAACAAATACTGAAGAAATTCGTAAATTCGAATCACTTTCTACTCAATTTGAACTCCAATTCTTCATTTTCTCTCTCCTAATTTTGCTCCCGCCATGGCTCCGAAAGTTCTCATGGTGAGTGTTTTACAGAAGCTTCTTTCTGTGTAATTTTGTTGGTTGAATGAAATTAATTTGTGTGATTTAGAAGATTTACTATGTTTGTGAAATGTGATGATTGATTTTGCAGGTTGCGGAGAAGCCTAGTATTGCAATTTCAATTGCAACAGTTCTTTCTCGTGGTCAAGTGAGTTTTATGTTTTTTTTTGTCTGTTTTATGCCATTTTGAGCTCCATTTTTGTTATGATTATTGTGGTTTTTAAGAACATTTTGTTTTAGGAAGTTAGGGGATGAAAATTTGAATATTATAGTGTGTTTGATTGGATTCGTGAAATAGAAAGGGAATGTAATCAATTAGAGTGAGGGGTGATTACAGTAATCGTTGCGTTTATTGGGTGTTTGGTTCCATTATGGAGAGAAAACACTTAGGCCATGTTTCTTTCATTATATGTAGTCGTGCGGCGAGGGAGTGGCAACTGCAATTCTGTTGTGAGTTGTTTGGTTTCCCAATTTGTCTGTCCTTAATGCCAATTCCCTCCCAATTGAAACTCTCCGTCTCCCACAAGTAACAGGAACTGTTTCGTGATGGAAATAGACCTCATGGTCTGGGTTATCATCATAGCTAGCACCAGACCTCACTGTTATCGTGTTGTCACCACCGTCCAATTACCACGTCATCAGCGCACGTTATGCCCACTGCCATGTCATACAATTTTGGACGAGATAATAGAAAAGTAAGCGGGCGAGAGAGATGGGCAGCAAAGAAGAAAAATGTTGTAAAATAAATTATGACATACTTGGTTCCCTTTTTTTCCTCCTTGTGGAATCTTTGTTGTGTACCTACACAGAATTTAGATTTTTTTAACCGTGACATATTGTGGTTTGCTAATTAGTTATGTATCTCAAGTGTGTGTGTTTTTCCCCCCCTTTTTGGAGTAGAAAAATTTACAGTATTTGTAAGCACTACTAGCTTAAAATATATTATAATATGTGATAATGATGCTATTTACTACATAAGGTTTTGCTAAGTAATAATTTATCGCCGTTGATTCCATTGTTGTTGTACCAAACAAGAAGAAAAGGAATTACTTATAAGGTACCTTTCCATGGTAAAACCAAACACCAAATAGAGGTGGCAATAATTGTTTCCATTCTTCCACTCTGTTTGATTCCATTTCCTTCCATTCCATGAGTTGATCCAATCATGCAGTCAGGGTAACATAATGTGTTACCAATTTATGTTAGGGTGAAAATACTTGCCCTCAAGAAAGGAAACTATTACCTGATCCCTCATACTAAACAACATGTTGGAAATGGTTTCTTTTTTCCTTTTCCAACACTCAAAAATCTCATACCAAGCATGCTCTTACATTTTGCTCAATGAGGAAATTTTAAATCAATGTTGAAGAGTACTGGAAAGAGAACACTGTTGTGGCATAGTGGTTATCTGCTGCTATTCTAAACAAGGGGTTGGAGCCTTAGAGGTCCATGATTCGCTGTGTCATTTTTTTCTATTGTCTTTTTTTCAAAATGTTTGTGTCTGACCACTGGGTGTGCATTATTGACCCTGGAAATCCTTTCTTAATTTTTCAGATGTCGACAAGGAGAGGAAGTACTGAGGTGCATGAATTTGATGGGAAGTTTTTGGGTCTTCACAGTCATATTAAAGTAACTTCAGTGATTGGACATGTATTCAGGTCAGTCTCTGTTTTTTTCTTTCTAGTTATGGCTTTTCTGTTATTTGTTTATGCTATAATCTGTACGCTCCTTTCTGTCATTTTGGCTTCTTAGTTTATCTTATTCGATTTTTTTTTATACATGTGTAGCTCTAATGCAACTTGTAAAATATTTTATGATGTGCAAGTTAAAAGTAATTTCTAGCTTGATGTAGTTCACTGTCATAAGTTGTTCTGTTAAAATTTTTGACTTGCCTGAAATGCTTAACTCTCAGCTACTCAAGTTTTTTTGCAATGCATTTCTTAACGCTGATGATCATTTCTATGGTTCTAGTGTAGATTTTCCTGCAACATTCCAGGACTGGAATGCAACAGATCCTCTGGATCTTTTTCAAGCTCCCACTCTTAAATCGGAGTCTAATCCAAAGGTGCAGAATGTTCTGCTTGCCACTTCATCTTTTATTTTTTTTAGCACACTGCGTCTGAAGGAATTTTCATGGTTTTGAATGGAGAAAGACTTTGAATCTTTTGAAGATCACGTTGTCTCTGATAATTCCCGACGTATCACTGCCTGTATTTGTATGCCATTGAAGTATGATTCTTATTTTTGACTTCTACTGGAGTCTGGGGTATTGTCTTGAATTTCTGATTTTTTGTTGGCAAAGCCCAAATATATTTGGAAGGATCAAGCAAGGGTAAGGAAAAGATGATTAATCTAGAGAATGAATAGAGGTTATATCCTGATTGATCATGTGGTTCTGTTCTGCAAAACTAATTTCAAGATACAACTATTACATATTTACATTGCTGTCTTCTTAGAGGGTGTTTGGTATGGAAATTTTTGATGTAGGAAATGGATTCAAATAAGTGTTTCCATTTCTAATGGTTTGGTATGAGTGTTAAGTAACAAATACCGTTTTCAAGGGGAAACATAATCCCCCCCATTTGTTACCCTTATCAAACTAGTGGAAACAAATCATATTTCCTTCCTCAATCATAATCCTCTCAATTGTTTCCATTCCACTAGGATACCAAACAACAATCAAAGGTAACGGTTATTATTTCCATTTCCCCTCCTCATCCAAATCCTTTCCATTCCGTTTACGTTTTCCATACCAAACACCCTCTTAAAGTCTAAAATCCAGCCCGTAAATTCCTTTTTCCTACTCTTACTTTAATTCTTATTTTGATGATTTGGAGAAGATTCTAAATCATTCCTATACTTAAAAAGTTCCACATTTCCAAAATGCTGAATATGGACCACTCACCGCTGAACCATGCAGATGCCACAGTAGTGCTAATTATGCTCTTTATTTTTTTTATGACCGTAGCATTTAACACCACCAAAACTGTAAAAGATCGTTTCCTGACTTAAGATTATTGACTTTAGTCTACCTTCTTGTTCTGGGTCCTGTTGTGATCACGGGCATTAGGAGAGAAAGAGTTGTCCCACTGTACATTGGATGAAATTATTAATCGGTTTTAACTCATTGTTGAGTGATAAGAATCAATGAAGGGTGGAGATGGTTCATCTGTTTTGGAGGTTAAATATGTTCAAGAGCTAGATTTGTATTCGAGTGGTTTCTTTGAGTTCCCTATGCTGCTATAGGATTGGCACCAATATGAAGCATATGAAATTTAAAGGCACATTAGTTATGTCGGAGTTAGATAGATTGTTTTTTGGGTGGAGCAGGAAAGATGTAGCCAACCTTAGCCTCTGTTAAATAGTTAGGTTTTTTTCTTGCCAGTTGCTTCATGACATGAAAAAGTGGCACTGCTAGTCTTTAGAGCTTGAAAGATCTAGCTCCAATAACTTTGACTTCTTACATCATTCTGTTATCCTATTGCTTTTCTCTTGTAACTTATGTCTCTTATTTATACTATTAACTATAGTTTGAAAAAAAAACTTCTAGTAACATATGTTATGCTCATATGTGTCAAAAAGATGGGAATAAAAAAAATTAGTCTTGACTCTTGAAAAAATTGGTCAAAATAGTTTTCATGAAAGGGTTCGGCACAATTATTGAGAATAGAATGTGGGTTGGGCATAGGATAATGTAGGGTTTTCTATTAAGATATGAAGTGATGGTAATAAAAGTAGTATGAGATGATGGGGGGAGGGAGGGAGGGAGAGGGGGAGAGAGAGGGAGTTTTCATAAAAGGGTTCGGGACAAATATTGAGGGTAGAATGTGGATTAGGCATAGGATAATGTAGTTTTTTCTATTAAGATATGTGGCGATGGTAATATAAGTAGAATATATGAGATGATGGGGGAGAGGGAGGGAGGGAGAGGGAGGGTGAGAGGGAGAGGGAGGGTGAGAGGGAGAGGGAGAGGGAGAGGGAGAGGGAGAGGGAGAGGGAGAGGGAGGAAGTATCTATAATTCCTATATTTTTTTCCATAGTAGGTTTGTTTAGGTATCAGCTTGTATTACTAATTAGATTTTTAAAAAATTATATGCCATGATAATTTTCGTAAGCGCATAATGATCATTCATCCATCTCATAGTATACTAATTTAATGCAATTGATTCAAAATTATAACCATACATCCTGACGTCCTTTACAGAGTATGGGGGTATAAAGTTGTTTTCTTTAAACTATACATCTCAATGAATAATGATGCTTACGTTGATCGACTCCCTCTTTGCCTCTATATGATGAATAAAGCTTGAAATTTCCGAACAGGGGCTGTAAGAAATGGACAGATGGTAATTGTTGTACATCTCATGCTATATAATACTATGAAATATCAGGTTTTACATATCATGCTGTACAGTATTATAATGTTTTCTTTTTTTTATTTATTTAATTTGCTCTAGGGGTGGGGTAGGTGAGGGTATGCGAAAAGAAACTTCAGCAAATTTTGTCTTCTTTTTTTCTATTATTCAATTGTAGTATTATATGGAAGCAGTACCTGGGGCGTGGTTTAAGATATAGGTATGCAGTATGTCTTTATGGATTCAGTGACGAGCTTAATTACTCAAATATATGGAAAAACATTATTGTAAAGACCTAGTTGTTATGAAGGAGAGGACAGCTATGGGTGTCATGCACCAGAGATTCTTCTAACTTAGTTTTTTGACAGACACGACAGTGTTTAATTGAGACAAACAAACTCGTAAAACTTAATTTTCTTCTCATTTAAATGTTACTGACTTACTGGGCAAGTGTAAAGCGTTCTTCAAGGAAGAAAGAAGTTGCCAGTCACCTTTCCCAGTTTTCCACATCGTGTTGTATGTCGGGCCGTGGAGTATGGAATGATTGTGATATACTCAGTTAGACGTGTGAGTGTCTTTAGTAGAAACCTATTTAGCATAATGTTTTCTGAAAATGAATATTGAACTTATTTTATGGTTGCATCTGTTGACAAATGTTTGCATACTATTGAATTCTCCTTTCGTCTTTTATGATTGCAACACTTGTCTTTCCATGGTCTCCACCGCACATATTTGGCCATTTATGTCTGCAACTGTATTAGTAAAATTTATGTAAAGTGATATATTGTAAATACACGTTGAATTAAATCTTCGAAAGATATTACATGATAATATGTTCAAAATACTGGTAAATAAATGCAGTCAAAGTTTGGGAAATTTGACCAGTATAACAGAAGTGTTCCACTTAGCCACTTATACCAAAACAGAGGGAGTACTAAATGCTTCCTTTGTTTTCTTTTAAGATGCAACATAGGGGGGATGCACGATATTTGAGGAGAATAATGTGATAGGAGAGAGATAGAGATGGAGAAGGTATTCATTTGATGAGGAGAGAGAAAGAGAGAATCAATAAACGAAGAAATTTATGTTGCAAATTTTATGAACATCCAATATAAGAAACTGTTGCAACTTAAAAACAAAAAAGTAGTAAAAACTTGAAGGTACTCTTTGCCTATAAGTTTAATTGTAGAATATCTGTTTAGCTTTACTTGTTCAGGAAGGGTAGCCTGGACGAGTGTTAGAGGGCATTAAGTGCATCTTGATTGTCAGACTTGTTAGTTGTTACTTAGATATTTTACTATCTTCTTTCTGTTTCTGTAGCATAAGCTGTTACTGAGAAATTCCGTTTTTATGCTCAGGCACATATTCGGAGGCATTTAAGTCAAGAAGCTCGCGGTTGTACTCATCTTGTATTGTGGCTGGATTGTGACCGAGAAGGTGAAAATATATGTTTTGAAGGTACACATCTCCAGTCTCCAGTCATAGTTTAGGGTCACAAGAAGATCCAAAGATGCATTTCCTGATTAAACATTTGCCTGTCTGTGAATGGGGGTGAACAGGTCCTATTTGTTTGTATATTACTGAAGTAGGGTACACCGACCAATACAATTTTTTATCGGAAAAATTGCTGTATTCTAACTGTTTCCAAATTCTTATGTGTGTTAGTTCTGATTTCGTAGTTGATATCTGATGTCTAGTTGGAAATTACTTTTTGTTAAGCTGAATCCATGATAATGATTTCAGTCTAGCATGCAGCGGATATTGAGATTCTTATATGTGCTGAATCAAGACTAAAATTAATATAGAGGAACTCTTCGTTGTATTTTATCAAGATTTTCTAAAGACCTATGAAAGAGGTCTAGCATGCAGATTGCAGCTTTTACTAAGGGCAATCATACCTTGGGTATGTTTACGTCTAGGATTGCATATTCCATTGGACTAGCCACGGAAAACTAACCTTAAGTTGAAAACTGAAAACCGGCTTTTTTTGCTCATTTTACAAATTTTTGCTTATTTTATGTTTTTTTAATCATTTTATGTTTTTGCTCATTTATGTTTATGTTCACTTTAAGAAACTTCTGCTTATTTTAGGAAGATTTTGCTCATTTTCGGATGTTTTTGCTCATTTTACAAACATTTGTTCATTTTATGTTCTTTTGCTCGTTTTATATATTTGCCATTTTAAGAAACTTTTGCTCATTTTACAAATTGTTGCTCATTTTATGTTTTTTTACTCATTTTAAGAACTTTTTACTCATATTAAGAAGCTTTTGCTCATTTTATGTTTGCATAAGGAGTGGTTTTCACGTGATCCTCTTCCTATATATATATATACATTTGTCAACGTACAACTTTAAGCAATTTTGTTAATTATGCACGAGTATAAATTGTAAAACTTTGTCTCTATGAAAATATTTAATGAGACGAACGTAACAAGATCCCATATAACTATGTTTTTTTTTTTCTTATGTATACAACCATACATAATACAAGAGGGTCAAAGTAGAGAATGTGAATAGTGTCAAAAATCAATATGGTACCTCTATTGAAAAACAGAGGTAGTATATTTTAAAAGTTTTTCTTTGTATATAGAGAGGTCCCTTTGGGTGTATTACAATAGTCAAAAAGGGCTTTTCTATCAGCTATTCAGATCTGATTTCAGATATGTTTTAAAACAGCCATCATGGGCATCCTAGACTATTGCATGGGACCCAAGAGGGCACCATCTGTCTTCTCAAGTTTTTCCATCGCATGTATAATGTTCTCTACTCTCCGTGCCATGACTTTATACATTCTGGGAATTAATGAAAGGCTCAGTTTCCTGTTTGATACTGGTGACCTTTACACTCTGGGGATTCTTACATGCAACTTTAGCTTAGAATTGGAGATTTTTCGTCGGCTACCTAGGATTCTAGAGTCTCACAGATGAGACCTATAGCCTTTAATAATTATTTTGATATGCATCCGTTATTGTTATGGCCTATGGGTTGATGATCAGTATTGAATAGAGGATTCTCTAAAATGCTGTTTAAAAGTCAGAAAGATATGTTTCAAATATATTTGAGCATAATTTATTGCTTTTAATGGGACAATCAAACTCTGGTTTAATGTTAGCTATTGCAACTTTAGTATTGCCATTAGATGCTCATCAAAAAAATGTTGCCATTAGATGGTTAGAGGATACATACCTCTAGATCTTGCTGACTTTTTCGATTGCCCTTGTGATTTTGGGTTTAGTGACACTGTGACGTATATGGGGCAAATAACCAATATCGACTTCAGTACTGCATCTTTTTTGATCTTTGGGTCTTCCATCGGAATTTGTGTGTTCTTTTTTTGTGACTTACATCCTTTGTTAGGGAATCCATTGTAGATCTATTGCTGTTAGGGGTGTCAATGCCCAGTCAATCAATGGAGGACCTGATTACCTCAGATCTCCTCACGGAGCTTCTAGTTTTGTGTGAAAGAGTCCCACACTTCAAATTATGTTTTTCAAGTGTGCGAAATTGGGAAGTTTTGTGGTTGGAATGCATCATAAGGTTCTGTGGCTATGTTTCACTATTGGGTGCTTTACTGCATGACATGAATTAGGATTGCCTTCTTTGCTTCCTGAGCCTCTATTTGTTCTGGTAGGTATTGATATATGTATCAGAAGGCCGTAAATGAGATATAATTTATTTACAAAAGGAGGGCTAAGGATAAAGTAACTCAGGCTCGTAATCTACAACATCAAGAAATATCAAGCATCGATCACAACCTTATACTTGACTCCATCGATATAAAATCCTCAAAAAAAGGAATTTGAAACCTTGACGTCGGGAAGCTATCTGCTATACTCGTTGAAATCTTTGAAAGGCTCCTTGATTCAGTATCTTGACCTACTCTGAGTGTTTGAATCTAGCACTCTTTTCTTTGCCTTTGATTTTATTGGAGAAACTTTGGACCTCTTTGCTATAAAGTTCTTTTCGTTGTTAAATAGGATGCTTTTTTTTTTTTTACGATAGTAGCTGAGCTTTTGACTTGGTTTGTGTCTATTAGCTACTTGAACTTGAATTTCTGTTCGTCAGACAGTGATGTAAGTTTCCGGCCTTGCAGTTATTGAGTGCACTGGCTTTCATTTTAAAGAGGGGGAATCAAGAGTTTATCGTGCTCGATTTTCCTCTGTGACCGAGAAAGACATTTCAAAGGCAATGGAGTCACTCGTTGAGCCAAACAGAAATGAGGCTTTGGCAGTGGATGCTCGGCAAGAGATAGACTTGAAAGTTGGAGTTGCATTTACTCGTTTCCAGACAAGTTACTTTCAGGGCAAATATGGAAATTTGGACTCTCGAGTTATCTCGTTGGTTCTCTTCTCTTTGATGTAGTTCATTTGTTGGTATTATCTTTCCCCATATTGTCATGAGTTTATGCATAGTTTGTTCACAAGCACATCCAACCTTTTCTCTTTGTATGTCATTCATTATGTCATCTTCATGTTTCTAGCTTGTGTTTAGTTCTATTATTCAGTTGGAGATTGGGAGGAGGGGGAGGGGAGGGAGGGGAGGGAGGGGATGGTAATCAAGTAATCATCTATGCTGTTGCCAAGGACCACTGTTGCAACTGGTGACTGCTGGAGGCTGTTCCACAAGTATCCTACAGGTTTTTGCAATATGGCCTTTTCTTTGGCCACCCAAGTAGGGAATTATTGTTGATACAACATATTATATTCCATATGCTACTCTAGCTACCAATAGATTTGCATTGCCCACCTTGTTTTTGCTCTGATCCGTCATTCACTTTTTATATAACGCTGTTTATAATTGGCTTCTATTTAAAGAATCTATTATCGACTTCAATGATTTGCAAATCTGCTGTGTGGCATGACTTCTATTTTTCATGCGCTTATTTAGGTCTTTGCATCAACTGGCCTTCAAAGTTAGGTATCTTTGGAAAGGTGTCTGTCTCACTTTGAACTTGTAAGGATATGCCAGAAACAATATCACATTTGGCCGTTCTCATATAGAAATTCCAAATGCTGTTGCTCAAACAACAGCTGTATTGAAGTGTTAATATCTAGCAGAGATTAAATAAATATTGTAGCTAAAAGTCTTCCCTAGTACAAGATTGTTGAAACTGTATTATTTAAAAAGCAACCATTCATGTTTAAATGCCTGATATTGCTTGTTGGAGATGGAAATCAGTTAAATATGACTTTATGGGGATTCTCATCGAATGCTACTGTCTTCGCTTTGTTGTTCTTTACCTAGATCCTTACCTAGATCCCAAGACAATCAGTCATCACCTTTTTCTAGTCTATTTTCATAATCAAATCTCCAGATTCGCGGAGTTCACTCCTCTGAGCAAATTGTTCTGACTTTGTTGTGCTGTTTAACTCTCCAGAATTATTTAGATCTATTACTGTCTTGGATGCTGTTTGTTGTCAGAGAGTTGTGCTTGTATGTTGCTCTCTATGTTGCTTTATTTGAGTTTCTGCTTTGTGTGTAGTTTGTAAAGTTCTAGACTCAGTATGTCTTCCCTGATTGGGGAACTTTCTTATTCTTTGGGTTTGGGATTTTTTTATTCATTTATTTATCTTTAATAGAAAACTATTTTTTCTATTTGGGGGTGAGGAGTTTTGAATTTTTCTTCGTTTTAATCTCTACTTCTTTTCTCCAGCAAGTTATTTCTACTATCTTGTTTTCCGCCATATATTTTATTAATGTAGAAATGTGCAACCCCTCTGTTCAAAGAATGCTCCCTTCACATTGCCCTTACATAAACATGTATTATCTTCATTGATCAAATTCTTTTAAGGGGACATGCAGAATCTATCTGCATGGCTTTACGTTATTTTGCGGGATTTCAAAATTGAGCTGTTGTACTTTATTTTGGGACAGCAAGAGAAAAATAAAAATTTTGTGCTTCTTGGCCTTTTGTGGTTTAAGGAGTCTGCCTTTTGTCCAGCAACTAGAATAATAGACTGTAAACATGGAAGCAATATGTTCTCATTGTGTTCTAGAACTTGGCATGCTACATATTATGCTGTGAAATGGTTGGAAGTGTCTGGTCTGCTTCTCCCCCTTAAATGGTGATTTTGTTGATCTTGAGAAGCCGTGAGATCATGAGTTGACTGGTTGAGAACTTAATTTGCAAATAGTTTTTTATTTAAGGAGTTTGATATCGCAATAGAATATGTTGATTGGGGTCAGAACTTTATATTGTTGTGATTTCTTTGTTTGTTTAGTTTATGCTCCCAGAGCTTTCTTTTGAGCTTGATCATTATGTGAAACTTGCTGCTTACAGTTATGGGCCATGTCAAACTCCAACTCTTGGATTTTGTGTACAACGATATTTGAATATCAACACTTTCAAGCCCCAGAAGTTTTGGATCGTGCATCCCTACATTGTTCACAAGGGTTATGAACTCAAGTTGGAGTGGGACCGTGAAAAGTTGTTTGACTTAGATGTAAGCAACTTTCCTGCTATGTTTATGCTGAACTGGCAAGTTGTGAATTGACGTTCTCATTATCTTTTTAATTTGCAAGTAAGGCACAACAGACAATAACAGGGAATTTTTCTTTAATCCAGGTCTCCTTGATGTTTCAAAAATTAGTGATGGATGCTGGTACTGTTGAAATAATCAATGTATTTAAGAAGCAGGAGCACAAGAGTCGGCCGGCGGGTTTGAACACAGTCAATCTTCTTAAGGTTTCTGCCGATAGTCCCCTGCATTTCGAGTAGAGAATTACATGATATTGCTTGTGTCGTTCAAATATGTTGTTTTCTTATGGAAGGGCTATAGTGTTCTTTAGAGGCTCGTCCCTCTCTTGATGGCAAATTACTTTATCTAGAGTAAGGAGGGATTTCTAGTTGACCTGGTAACTGGTTGGGTCTATTAATCTATGTATTTTTAAAGAACATTCTTTTTGCAGACAGAAATTACCATCTGAATGTATAGTCCTATATAATTTTTCTATAGTGAAATGTTGTACACTTTGGAGAGGAGGCCTCATCGACTGTATTGTTTCCTTCTCATATGTATCTTGATAAATTGTGATTTCAACTACATTTTGACTTCTGTGATTTAATTTTGTTTTGGAATGGCAAGTTGTCTATATCTGCTAGAATTGAGATTAGTGTGATTAGGACTGAGGATGTTTAGCTAAAATACTGTATGAAAGAGTTTTGTGGTCCTTACCAAGTGTGCTCCACCTTTCTCTGCCTACTCCTAGAAAAGGGTTTCCATGCTTTATTATGCTGACGTGGAATTCAAACTTAATTGGGAGATCAAATAGTTTTAGAGAAGTGTTCTTAGTGGGAAAAAAATGTAATGAAAGATCCCACTAAAGTGAATTGGGTCCATGAACCTGAGATAGTGAGAATTCCGTAGGTATAGTTTTTCCTGTATTTCATGTAAAGACTAAATAGTGCGTTTTTTGGAGCATTGTCTTACCACATTGTTACAACCTTTTCAGATTGCTTCAAGTGCGTTGGGATTTGGGCCACAAATGGCTATGCAGATAGCAGAAAGGCTGTATACTCAAGGTTTCATCAGGTTATCAACTATCCATTCTCTCCATTCCCTGGCAGTGTGTTTTTGTGGTTGTAAACTTTGATGTTGTTGTGGATTTACTAGCAAGCCTCTGCTTCATGCTCATTATTTACCTTTTCTTTTTCCTATATAATTGTATATAATAAGTAGTTTTCAAGTGTAGATTAATACAAAATACAGTAAGAACTATCAAGCTCGGGGAATAGGTATTTATATTTGTCTTTTTATTGACACAGTGGCTATTATGGTTTCTTTCCTCAGATTTTTCATCTTTGGTACGTTGTACATAATATCAGCTAGATTTCAATTTGTTGCGGCTTTGTGCTAGTATTGTGCTAAACAGAGAAGAGAATTATGTGAAATGTCAATAGCTGTCTTGATCTTAGACTTGCTTCACAGTGTGTAGTTATGCTGGTACACGAACTATACGTGCTCATTCACTGATGCATTATTGGCGTTTATATGGAGCATAACTACATGAACTGCCATTGTTTGTAAATTCGATGTCAATATGAATTGAGAACAGTTTGAGATATAAAAGAAAATTGAAAGTATTATGGACCCAACGAAATAGAAAAATAAAATGTATCGTGTTCAAGAGCGCATACTGATAGTTTATGATAGTGGTTGGAAGTTGGAACCTCGTGTAAAAGATAGAAAACTGAGAGGTGTTAGAGCATTTATACAATGAAAAGTTGAGTGTTGGTGAATTTGGGGTCCAAAGTCCAAACACATGCAGTTTTACCTCTTGTTAAGATCAGTTGTACCATCAACCAATAGGATTGTATGTCGTTTTCATGTTCTACTGTTCATATTTAGGGAGTCCTGTCTTGTGCTCTCATAAGTCTCAACACCTTACGATACTATTTTAAATAAGTATTTCGGGTCAGAGCTTTTTGTGCTGACCCTTTATCTTGGGAGCTCTAGCTTGTCTTGTCCATTAAAGTTGTTGAGTGAAGGGGACATCTCCTGCGGTATGCTCGTACTCCTATAGTCCTATGTGGCAGACTCTTTAGTTCTGAAATGGATTTTCTGTGTCTTGATTATTCTTATATGCTTCTTTTTCAGTTACCCTCGCACAGAAAGTACTTCTTACCCTTCTTCATTCGACTTCCGAGGTGCACTTGAAGCACAAAAGAATAATCCTCTATGGGGTGGTTTCATACAGACCTTATTGGTTGATGGTTACCATAAGCCTCGATCAGGAACTGATGCAGGCGATCATCCTCCCATCACCCCAATGCGTTCTGCTTCTGAAGAAATGCTAGGTTACGATGCTTGGAAGTTGTATCAGTATGTTTGTCAGCATTTTATTGCCTCTGTGTCTCCGGACTGCAAATATATGAGGTACAGAAACACTTTTGGAACACTCCTAAGTGCTTTTAGAATCATGCATGATATTGCTATTAGCGTGGTACAACATATTGACCAATCTGCTAGCAACATATACACATCTGTCATGTTGCAAAGTTCGTAACATGTTGCTGTTATAATCTCTGGTTGCCTTCCACGTAATGAGTTATATTTATTTCAGGACAAAAGTTGAATTTTCAAGTGGTGGGGAGTCGTTTCATTGTACAGGACAGTATGTCATCACTGAAGGATTCACCTCCATTACACATTGGTTGGCTGTAAGTGAGAAAAAGCTTCCTGACTTTGCAAAGGGTGAAAAAATTAAAATATCAAAAGTTGAACTGTATGAGGTAATTTTCAAACACCTTAAGCTTTATGATATGCACCATTCCGTTTTAGGGCAAGTTGAAAATCTAACTCTTAAGCCATCACAGTGGAAAGAAAGCCATAATTAACTAGTGATAGTAAGTGTAGGCTGGGAATTATATGCTTGTAGAAGTTAAATTTCAAGTGTCATAACTCATAAGCAGATGCTCTATTTCCTTAACCATCATGGTATATGCATTACGAAATGTACCTTGCCTTGTGTATGGATGCTGGTTATGTAGTTACATATCAAACATATTTGCTGATTTTTTATAACCCTTGATGTGAAGTGCTGGGTCCGACAGCTCAGCATGTGATGATAAGTGTGCACCCTGATATATAGCAGCAAATCTAAAAGCTTTTGCTAGATTTATCACTTATTACAAATGGAATCCATTTCTAATCTACAAAATTGGAGTTTGTATCCAAATTTTACAGACAAAAATATGTGTTTTAATGAAAGATACCAGCAATCTAGTTCTTCATATATGAGTATCAAAATTTTAATAAATAACACAACCGATTCACAATGTCAAAATATTAGTAGGTGTCTAGGTGGTACAAAGAACTAAATATTGATAAATGATGTAAAAAAAAAGTTATGATGCTTTGATATATCGTACCGAATTCTAGTAAAGGATGTAAATCCTTTTATAGATGATATGGAGTACCAAATACTAGTGAAGGACACAAAAAATCTATATCTGATGCTAATATCTAAAAATTGCCTGGAAAGAAGTGATGGCAAAGCTTAGCAAATGATGCTACCTGATGCCTTTCTTAATGAGTGATAATGAAAGTTGAATAGGAGACAGGAAATCTTTACAAATATGTTGAATGCTTAACATGTGACATTTCCCCATGGAGCGTAAATTGCGCAGAGAACCTTCTTTCTACTTTTAATTTCTGATATGAAGGTCTTTGAAGAATTTGCATTTACAATTAGGTTGATCTGGACTTTGTGCCTGGGTAAGCTTGATTATTTATTTGTCGTATGAGGAGTCACATTAATTTACGGCTTTATGGAATTGTAGGGGAAGACTTCACCCCCTGATTTTCTCACAGAAAGTGAGGTCATTTCCCTCATGGAAAAGCATGGAATAGGCACAGATGCATCAATTCCTGTACACATCAACAACATATGCGAGCGCAATTATGTGCAGGTTTGTTCTCTAGGGATCTCTTTGATACCATTATGCACCCAAAAACTGATATGAATTATTTCTGTTCCACTATGTGGCTTCCACTTCCAGGTACAAAGTGGGCGGAGGTTGGTTCCTACTGCTTTAGGTATCACCCTTGTTAGAGGTTACCAATGCACTGATCCAGATCTCTGTCTGCCAGACATTCGGAGTTTTATAGAGCATCAGATTACTCTAATTGCAAAGGGTCAAGCAGATCATTCACTGGTTGTGAAGCATGTTCTGGAACAATTTAAGCAGAAGTACGTGTATTTTGTTAAGCAGGTGCGTGCTCTTTTCTTCCCAATCATACCATCCTTGCATTTGAAGGGAGGACCCATGGCAAATCTTTATCCAACTGGGAATATCCACTTATAGACTATTGAGTAAGTTGAAGGGGGGAAAAGGAAATGAAAAAGTTAACAACTTTAGGGTGACTTATGATGGGGTCCCAAGTTATCCTAGGGTTGGGGTCCTAGGGGAAGGAGGGAAAACCCGAAAAAGGCTCCACCAAGCAAGTTGACAATCTTGTTTCAAGTTAGCCTTTTTGGAAGAGGCCATTTCTGAACATTCTCGTATTACAATTTAATCATATACACCAAAGAGTAATCTATGGGAATCACCTTTTTGTGCCTTTGCCAAGCATACTAAAAAAAAGGAGGAAAAATTATCCCGTTTTGCTTGTTGTATGGGGAGAGAATTGAAGTTAATTTTTAACAAATATGAATATTACTATAGGGATTGTGTGAGATTGGAACCATCATCTTTCTTGTAAGATGTATGATCCATGCAATTTCCTGTATATTTGTTGCTACATGTAGGGATCATGTGTAGAGTGGCTAACAGCTGTTGAGATCAAGTTGGATTCAATGAGTAATTTGGTTTGAATTTCCCTTCTATTTGGGTCTGGTAATATTTGGGTTTTTTTTAGTTTATCATAAAATTCCATCAATATTAGTCAATTTTATATCTGAGTTGTGTCATATACTCATATTTGGGTTTCTTGGCTCATGCAGTCAACGCCAGCCTATGGGAATTAAGGTTTTCACATTGTTGTTGTCAATCTTGATGTGGGTTATTTAGTTTTGGAATAGGTCAAGTATTTAGGACAAGTCAGTTTCAAGGTATAACGACGTGGATTTTTTGTTAGGAAAACTGTCTAATTCAAACTCTTTGGTAGAAGCTTGTGACTATCAAAAAATATCTTTGGATTTTGTATCTTGGTGCAGATTGAACATATGGATGCACTATTTGAAGCCCAATTCTCTCCTCTATCAGAGACAGGGCGTGCGTTGAGTAAATGTGGCAAGTGTGCAAGGTATATGAAGCATATTTCTTCACAACCACCTCGTCTCTATTGCGGTACATGCGAAGATGTCTACTACCTTCCGCAAAAAGGCTCAATTAAGGTTTTTTTTTCTATTTTTCCCTTGTGCAGTGTACTTGGTCTGTTGCAGAGTCTCTCTCTCTTTGTGCTAGGTAATTAGACCTTTAATTGATGTGAAGTTGGGATCCGGCAAGGGATGGTGTCAACATGTGTTTTTTTTTTTTCCCGGCCAACTTACATAAGATTTCTCGAACTATGAAGTTATGATACATGGAACTTGCACTACCTGAGTCATAGACTCGTAGTTGGATGTATGAGATCTCTACCCTAGTATTCCTGGCCCTGCACCTGTTTCTCTCATAAAAGCAATTGGTCAAACAAAGTTGAAGCGTAGCATGCTCCTTGCATTCTTCCTTCAGGCTTGGGTGGGCGATTTAATTGATTAACTTTTTGTCCGTGTCCTGATAGTCATTTTCATTACTCTTTTAAACCTGTGCTTCGTCCTCTACATTGTTATCTTATATCTGTTTCCATGCTTGCTTTTCTTGTAGCTGTACAAAGAGCTGATTTGTCCTTTGGACAACTTTGAGCTCTTGCTTTTCTCAATGCCTGGTCCAGAAGGCAAGTCATTCCCTCTATGCCCTTACTGCTACAACAATCCTCCATTCGAAGGTGTAGACAAACTCTTTGGCGCAGCCAAGACTGGTCCAGGCAAGCTAGGAAAAGGTGCTGGAATGCCTTGCTTCCTCTGCCCTCATCCTACATGTCGGCATTCACTGATAGCCCAAGGTGTTTGTGCTTGCCCAGAGTGCACGGGTACACTTGTCCTAGACCCTGTTAGTGCTCCGAAGTGGCGCCTTTATTGTAACATGTGTAACTGCCTCGTCTTTCTACCTCAAGGCGCTCATCGGATCTCAACAACCAAAGAACGGTGTTCTGACTGTGACTCTACTATCATTGAAGTCGACTTCAATAAGAATAACACACCGTTGGCCGATGGAGCTACCTTGCATGCAGGATGTATTCTTTGCGATGATCTCCTTCATTCACTGATCGAGATGAAGCATGGGAAATCTTCTTTTCGGCGCTTTGGTGGGAGAGGAAGAGGAAGGGGAAGAGGGAGGGGAAGAGGTGGGAAGAAAGATGTTGATCCCAAGATGAGTTTTCGGGATTTCTGAGATATTGTACTTTTTTTTTGTCGGTAAGGTGATTTAGCTAGACTATACCCTCACATTTTATCGGTACACTCCAGTGGACCAAACCCTGCTGGTGCAGGGAAAAGACGATGGAATCCCAACCCCAAGTCACAAACGAGACGTTATGAGCTCTTTAATTCACATGAACGCGGATTTGCTCTTCTAGATTGGTGCACAAGTACAAGTTTTGTTTTCTTAATGACGACGAGGTTGTTTTTTTGCTTGTAATCTTTTTCATTCTACTTTGATAATCTCTTTTGGTTGCTTATGGCTCAGAAATTAGAATCAATACATGTTTTGTTTACCTTTGCTTAGCTTCACAGATTGTTTGCGTTACCACAAATTTGGGTTGCTCATATATCCACATGTTTTAGCTTTTTGAACTTTGGGCGCTGGTGTTTAATTGCTTATTGTTTATTTAATGCGTGATTTGAATCTGGAGATGAATTTTACGAGGCTTTGTTTTTGTCAACTCCATGGAAAAATGTGAATTCAAGCTAGGGGAAAGAACAAAGAAAATTGCGCAATAAATAAAATTGAAATGATTGATAATTAGGGAATATTTATAGAGTTTGTCTTGTAGGAGATCGTCTACTTTTTAAACTAAAATTAGGCAATGGTAAGTCCAATATTAAAAAGAGAATCAGCTCAATAGTGACTAGGTTAATTTCTTTCGGTGACTAATTTAATCTATTTAGCGATTAAGTTTATTTTTATATTAAAATTAGACCGTCTCTTATAATAATTTTTGATATGTTATGTTGTCTCTATCTATTGAATGCTTGATTTCTTGGATGTTGATATATTTAAGCATAGTGATTAGTGGAGAAAGTATAATGAAAGTTACACCTTGTATAATTAGCATAATGAGAACAACGCATGCGTTCAAATGTAAACAAAGATGCTAGTTAGCTTTTTTTCTTTAAAAAAGCATGTAATGTGAATGCATGTTATTTTTTAGAGGTCAACGACAATACTTATGTGTGCTTGGTGTGAACTTTAAAGAATGGTGATGAATAAAGTCTCAATATTTGCATATCTTGATGGTGTTTTGTTTTAAAGAAACCACACGTAAATAAGGGTGTGTAATTTAGAATGAACATGCGATTTTAAAATATTGTTCGAATGAGTGAGGCTATTTGACTAAATTTAGGTAATTTAACTTTAGTCACATGAGTCTATATAAGTAACACTTTTGTAACTTCGATATGGAGCCTACTTGGCAACAAGTCCTGGATCCTTTATTTTACTTGATGAAAATGAAGCCAATTATAGTTTTTCTTTCAAGACTTTTATGCCCAAGTTTGCACTATATGTTCATTGCTGAGATTGGTTCACTTCATAAGGAAACATACAAATCAGCGACGAAAAATTTGACTTGTGTTCCTATATATCTCAATAAGGCTAGAAGACATGAGGAGTGTTCATCTACTGACTATTATGATGTAGAGTTTGTCTTGTAAGAGACCGCCTACTTTTAAATTAAAATCAGGCAATGGTAAGTCTAATATTAAAAAGAGACTTATATCAATAGTGACTAGGTTAATTTCTTTCGGTGACTAGTTTAATTCATTTAGTGACTAGGTCTACTTTTATATTAAAATTAGACCGTCTCTTTTAATAATTTTTGTATGATGTATTTTGGACACTAACATGCAATATTAGTGCTAAATAGTGTTTTTTTGTACTAGAAAATTTTGTATTAACACTAACACTTCCTAGTACCCATACAAATACTTCTAATACCCTGTCAAAAAAAAAAAATACTTCTAATACAAGAACAAATGAATATACTTTTATCATATACCTATGTGAATCGTCAGCATGGTATACCAAAGGCTGGCTCATTGCTCATTTAAAACCTCCATATATGCAAAAATTGCACAATAAAAAGAGCTCCAAATTAGCAATAAATAGCCTTAGAAATACCGAGTATTTTCAATGAATCCACTCCCATTTGAATATTTTGTAGTATACCAAAGAACATTTACTAATAATAAACAATTTTGCTATGTCTAGAAGCATTATTGTAGTACTCCCTCCGTTTCTTTTTTTCTTACTACATTAAATGGCCAAACATGGACCCTCTCAAAAGCTTAAAAGTGACATTGCGTTAATTGTTGTGCATTATCAAACGTAGCAAATTAAAAAAAAAACGAAGGGAGTATAAAATAAGAGGAGGCCAACCAAAAAGAATAAACAAAAAAGAATGGAAAATCAACACAAACATTCAACATCGAAGTCAGAATAATGAAAGAGACCAATCTGACACACAATAATTGCCAACAAAAACGTGGTTCCCTTACACTCATTAGCTGTATGTAAAAGAACATTAACTCGAAATAAATCATTAAAAATTGATCATATACTAATACAATAATGTGATCTCTCATGATGGAGCAAGAACAAGGTTGAGAATCACCCCCTTTAATTTAAGCTGAGGGGTGTCATGATCTTTCACTATACCACTCAAATATGATTCAGAAATTATAATTGTTCAAGTACAAAATTTTGATATTGATATTGATATAGGAGAAAAAATCAAAGATAAAATGGAAAAAAAAACACTGACTGTAGGAAAAACACAGTTCAGTGATTCAATGATAAATTTCTGGGTTCGGAACGTTTGTGCGCGCGAAAATTTACCTAGAACAACAAGAAGTATAGCCTTGGTTTTGCTTCTTATCATCATTAACAAGGCTTACCCTATTAAGAGACAACTGAGCTTTGTAAGAGTCTGAGTTGAGAACTTTCCTGCTTACACTGCTGTATATCTCCTTGATCACCAGCTCAAAAGCTGTCTTTACGTTGGTGGAGTCTTTTGCGGATGTTTCCATAAAGAAGAGCCCGTGCTCTTCAGCAAGGCTCTTGCCTTCATCGACACTCACTGCCCTTATGTCGTCCAAGTCAAATTTATTTCCCACAAGCATTCTTGCAACAGTTGTATCAGAATGAGCTGCAGAAGAACCCACAAGGGTTGAGAAAAAGGATTATGATTGTTCTGTAAACAAGAAGTAGCTAAGCTTTAACACACAGGTTTTTGAGAGATCATATATGTTGCATAAACTTCTAAACTAATGTCAATACACATTGATAGAAAAGAAGATGATCTTCCAGTATCCTTTATCTCACAGTCATGGCATTGTTGACATCAATGTCAATTAGCTTTTGAGGCAGTGCAGGAGATCAGACCAGTTAGAAGTATACTAGTATTCACAAGTCTGAAACCTAAGAGTCTGAATGAGACTCGTTGATAACATATCTCCTATGGTACTTTGACTATTGGTGATCATGTTGGACATGTTTACAAGTCCTAAGTGTTGGACTCGGCTGTTTTCTGAAAATCTCTATGTTTTTGGTTCAACATGAAGTGTCCAAGACCATGTTCAAGTATCTAGGAACTAGATCGAGGGGTATCTCCAATGACCTAGGTCATGAGATCTAATCGTTTTAAAGGGGTGGGGGATTTGGTTGTATTAGGGCCCTGAGAGATGGCAGTAATGAAATTATTCTCACCAATTATATATTATTATTAAAGAGCACCTTGGGTTTGACACAAGTATTTTAGGTGAAATGAAGAGTCCGGATAACATATAAGCAATCCTCTCTTAGCTCTCTTATGATACTATTTATGTTCCTTCTTTTTCTTTTGAGTTGATTGGGGTAGAGATGTAAGCATCTTTCACACTGTTGGCATGATGGTCCATCAGTAGGGGTAGACAATCAATGAAGAAGACGTAAAGAAGGGCGCTTATAGCAGAACATAAGAAACACACATTGCTTTAATGAAATCAGCCTAAAGTAAGAGTGATTAGATGGACCTTTACCACTTGAAAGTCCTCAGTACTAGGTAAAGGTCACATGAAATAGATGATGAAATAACATAAACACCAATAATAGCAAAATACAAGATAAATTGGTAAATGGTATCTTTAAAGATTTACCTAGTGTATGAATGATGATAAAAATGTCATAAAAATCAAAACCAAAATATTCAAGGTCCTCTCTTTGAAGAATTAGGAATGTAAAAGCAGCTTCTACTATCACCCATTTAAAAGTTCCAAATCTCCACAAACAAGAGATTCCAAAACACCCCATTAAAGTTTTTTAAAAGTAAACTTCCAAAGAGAACCACCACACTAAGCAAATGTTAGTCATAAAGGTGGTGTTGTCGATGATCAAAAACATCGACGGACTTTTATGCTATTCCTCTAGTTTCACTACTTTAATTCTTCATTTTATCTCAAATACCCGTATAAAATCCTAAATACTCCAACATGCGTATTCATAATTGACACTTTATTTGGACCAAAAACAACCGTTTTTTCACCATATACGCGAGTTAAACACATGGACATATACTATATACTGATGTAGTCATGTTTGACACAAGTGCCTAAGTTAAGACTTAAGAGTAGCACAGACTGAGACACAAATTGGATCACCACTGCTCATCATGACATTAAGTAGCAACCACTATTATTCATCAATCTCCAAACTATACTGAGTTAATGCAGATACAAATCATACAACAACCATTACCAAAAAGTCCCAGCACTAAGAAACAAAGCAATAGATGAAACAACACCAGCAAAAGACACCTACCACAACCACTTGCATGCTGCAATTAAATTCCGAAAAACAAAATATCTGAAATTCAAAAGCTTCAAGCAAATCTCTCAAAAGAACATTATTCCATTAACAATTAAAACAATAAACCAAATAAATAATTCCCTGCTTAGAATCTGAGTCAATTTCTTCAAACAAGTCCTAAATAACAGAACTTTCTCAATATCCCAGATCAATTAGCTAAATAATAAACAAACCCATAAAAGATTCAAGCCAATCCTTCAAAAAAAAACACAACTTCAATTTGAAATATGATCCAAGTGCTAAATCATATAACTAGACCCATCAAAGAATCAATCCATCAACAAAAAAAGATGTCAACTTTCTACCAAGTTCATCAAGTCAGAAGCAAATGCTAACCCAAAATCTTAAACCATATACAAACTTAGCTCAAATCTGATAAAAGAGCACAAAAAATTCAAAATAATTCAATCAAATCCTCAAAAGAACACAATTTCATCAACAACCCAGATCAGTCAATCAACTAAAAAAGCAACCCCATAAAACAAAATTCCAAAACAAAAATTGTACCACTTACTGTTAAGTTCATCAAGCCAACGACCAACACTATCAAAGGTGGTTCTTCTAGTAATATCATAAACAACAAGAGCACCAACAGCTCCCCTATAATAAGCAGAAGTAACAGCTCTGAATCTTTCTTGGCCAGCAGTATCCCAAATCTGAGCTTTTACTTCTTTTCCTTCAATTTCCATGCTTTGAGTTTGAAATTCCACACCAATTGTTGCTTTTGAATGCATGTTAAATTCATTTCTTGCATATCTAGATAATAAATTTGACTTCCCAACAGCTGAATCTCCTATTATCACTATCTTGAAGAGGTACTCCTCTGCTTCATCATCAGATGACATTTTTCCCCCTTTTTTTGGGAAAAAAACAGAGGAAAGAGGATTTCTTTCTCTTTTTTCACCTTTTTAGGGGAAAATAATAAGAATTTTGGGATTTGGGTTTTGGAAAGTGAAGAATTTGGGGAAGTGGGCTTCTGTTAGATTTTGAAAAGAGGGAGAAATGAAAGAGGAAAGAGAGGGTGGAGAGGGTGTCAGAAGAGAAACAGAGGAGTGGACCTTTTTAGTTGGGGTTGCTACATAAGTACTTTTTTCATTTGGAGGGATTGACATTGATGTTGTGTACATTTACAGGCGCAAATTTGGGTTGCCTGAAAATTACTACTCAATTAGGCAATCTTCTTGCAACTTACAAGGGAAAAAATATTAATTTAAAGCATAATAGTACTTTTCTATTTTTCCGTTTAGAAATAGTTGCACCATTTACTAGTGTTTACTATTCATATAAGATCATGTACTTTGATTGTTTGTGGTGATTTATATTTTAGGAAAAACATAGTCATATAAGATACGGTTTTTTCACCATATACCCCTGACAAATTTTTTTTTGCACCATATACCCTTTCAAGTTTCCAAATTCACCATATACCCCTCACCTTTGAAAAAATACATCCAGTTACCCTTTTTGTTGACGGACGTTAGGTCCCGTTAGTGACAAACTTATTTCATGATGTACCCCTATTCTTAAACTTAATGCACCATATACCCCTAAAAGTTTTGGCAGTTATAACGGCTACTTTTCCAGTTTAAAAAACTAGCCGTTAGGAAGATTAAAGGCCTGCCAGGGTTCTATATAAAGGCATTCCTATATCAAATGAAACCCTTCACATCAAGCATGAGTTCTCCTTCAAATACATGCTCTTCAAATTACAATAATTCATACATAAGGGTCCCTAACTCTTATTGCATTTGTAGGAGAAAATATGCAATAAGAAGTTCTGAAACTGCAAGAAATCCTCAAAGGTTGTACTACAAATGTGACGCATGCAACAATTTTAGATGGTGCAAAGGAAGCTATGATCAAGATAGCAGCAGCGATGGAGTAGGATTCAAGCACACTGAAAGAAGTAGGGAAGAGGGGGAAAGCTCTGTTAATAACAAAAATGAAGGAAGAATTAGGCAATTGAAGAAAAAGTTGAAACAACAACAAAAATTACTTAATGTAGCAATAAAAGTAGGAATACTCATGTTTGTAATCCTAATGTTTGTAATATTTAAGTGAAATATTGTTACTTAGTACTAATGTAGCTTTACAAAAACTTTCTTCACATTGATCATATAACAGTGTTTGACAAAAAGTAGCTATGCAAAAAATATTGCCCCAATTCACAAAAAAAAACCCTTCAATCTTCAATTCTTCTTAGTCTTCTTCCCTTTTGTCTGCTGCTTTGAAGTAGTGGTAGCCTCAGATGCCTTTCTTTTCTTCTGTTTAGGCTGTGAAGCTTGGGCAGTTGAAGTAGAGGCTTTGTCCTTCCTAGCTTTTTTTGTGGCACCACCTCCACAAGTCCTAGCATTATGTCCAATCTCTTTGCACTTGCTGCACTTAACACTACTGTGCCTCTGACCCTTTTGTGCTTCATTTGGACCCCTCTTCCTCTGTTTGGCAGGTCTACCAGCACCTCTCTTGATAGAAGGGGGGTAATGACTGGCAGATTGTAATCTGGCCAGTGGCTTGGGTCAGCCATAGGGTGAATGTGCTCCCCATAAGTCTGCTTGTAAGCCTCACCCTTGAAGTAAGGGGACACAAAATCAGAAGGCTCAAGCCTCTCATGAAACATCACCCTCACAGCATGCTTGCATGGAATTCCACACCCTTGCCATTTACCACACTCACATGTCCTATCTGTGAGCTTGCAAGGAAAGTATACATTTCCATCCCTCACCTCAAATTCACCACCCCCACAAGATGTTGCATAACAGAACTTGGATTCATCAGCCCTAGTTGCTAAAATCTTCTGTGCATAATCAGTCAATTGTGTTGCCTCCATATCAGCAGCCTTAGCAAACCTAGCCCCAAGTCTCTTCATTGACCAATGCCTTATAGCTAGAATGAATGAAAAAGCATAATAAGTGAGCTTGTTCCATGCATGATGTAAACACTAAAGAAAATCATGAAGAAGAGAATAAATTACCTTCTAATAGGGTAAGAACAGGGAGATCCCTATAAGGCTTGGTGCATGCATTGAAGCTCTCCACAAAGTTTGTTGTGTTATGGTCACAACAAACTTTGTGGTCAAACACATGCCTGCTCCATTGCTCAGTGGTGGAATCCAGATACTCCACTGCCTTAACATTATATGCTTGTATGTCCTTCATAGCCTTGTTAAATACATACTTGTTGTATGCATCTGCTGCTATCCAAAAGAGCTTGTGGAATGCTGTGCCACTGTAGCCAGCATTCTTGCAATTCATGTAAAGATGTTGGCAACAAACTCTTCTTGTTGCCCTAGGGAAGACTGAATGCAAAGCTGCCTCAACACCCTAACCAACAGAATTTAATGTGTTAGGAAATCAGTTGACAACATTATGTGTATAAAAGCAAAACAGATAGTAAACTCACCCTCATCCTGTCACTGATGAAGGTCCAATCCTCTCTTGCACACCCTTCTTGTTGAAACACAATCTGTAGATTTCTGAAGAAGTAGGTCCAACTTTCAATGCTCTCAGTGTCCACAATTCCATAAGCAATCAAGAATATCTCATTATTTCCATCAATACCCAAGGCAGACAGTAGTATACCCTTGTAATATCCACTTAGGTGAGCCCCATCAATGCCTATAATAGGCCTACACCCTCTCAGGAATCCCCTGAACTGTGCAGCAAAAGAGAAGAAGCAAGCCACAAACTTTGGGGCAACAGATGCAGTGTTCCCAGTCCAAGTGACAAGGGCATAGGAGCCTGGGTTTGTCTCTTTGATGAACTCTGCATACCTTGGCAACAAACCATAAGACTCCTCAAATCCCCCATATAAGAACCCCTTTGACATCACTTTGACCTTGTATAGCAACCTTGTTTTCACCCTCACCCTAAACTTCTCCAAAGCTAATTTCTGTAACCCCTCCACTGGTACATCAGGGTTTGCAGCTATGTGGTCAGCAAGGTGCTTACACAGCCATGTAGAGCTCACCATAGGATTTTCCTCTAACCTACCACATGCCTTATGCTCCCCCTTCAATGTCTTGATTGCCCAACTGATTTTGTCAGCAATCACTGAGGCATGTATCCTCCAACTACATCCATCCATTGAACAAGAGGCAGTGAACCTCTTTGTGTCAGCCTTGTCCACTGTTATTGCAAACCCCTCTTGGATGCAATAATCTCTTAGGACTTCCAAGAACTGTGCTTTGGTTGGAAATATCAACCACTGTTCTAACTTTATGTGCCCAAAGGTGGAGTCAACCCATACCTTTCCATTTTGGTAAACTCTATCCATTGAAGAACTTCCATCAAGACAATCCTCAAATGTCTTGTCAATGCAAGACTCATCAGCTTCAATCTGATCTTCCTCAACTACAAACTCACTCATCCATATTTCATCATCATCATCACCACTCTCTCCCTCACCTGACTCATAGTAGGTCCCATCACTCTCCAAATCATCACTCTCCTCATCAACTACTGTCACTGGAAGCTTCTTCTTCCTCCCTGTACCCTCCCTTCCACTGCTCTTCTTCTTAGGCACATAGGTCCCAAATTTCTTGGCTGTGCTTTTGGGTACCCTAAAGCCCTCAGGTCTGGACCTAGGTGCTTTTTTTGGTTTTGCAGGAATTGTACTGTTATGTTCAGGCATGGAGGTGGTACTGGAGGCTCCTCTGTGTTTGAGACAGGGCTTTGAGTTTGGTTCCTAGTTCTAGGTCTCCTAACTGGGGTGGTTTTAACCCTTTTATTTTTCTTGGAGGGGGTTTGTGACTGAGGAGGCAGTGTTGTTGCTCTAGGAGGTGAAGGAGGTGGAGGTGGTGTTGTTGCTCTAGGAGGTGAAGGAGGTGGAGGTGGTGTTGTTGCTCTAGGAGGTGAAGGAGGTGGAGGTGGTGTTGGTTCTCTAGGAGGTGGATCTGGTGTTGGTTCTCTAGGAGGTGGAGCTGGTGTTGGTTCTCTAGGAGGTGAAGGAGGTGGTGTTGGTTCTCTAGGAGGTGAAGGAGGTGGAGGTGGTGTTTGAGCTCTAGGTGGTGAAGGAGGTGAAGGTGTTGGTGGTGTAGGTTGTTTGGTAGGTGTAGGTGCTGTTGTTGGTTGTTTACTAGGTGAGGCAGTGGGCTGAGATGGACCAGGATAACACTCATCAGCCCCCTCAGTTTGAAACACCCTCATGTACTCACATATGCTAACATCATCCACAGATAGGATGGGAACCTCAATTGCAACACAGAACCTCCTTGCCTCTTCAGCTTCCCTCTCCTCTTCCTCTTCTTTCCTTCTTCTCTCTTCCTCTGCTTGCCTCCTTTCTTCCTCTTCCTGTTCTTTCCTTAAAATCTCTTGAACTCTCCTTATATTCTCCAGTTTTTCCTTCTCAGCTTGTTCCCTTAATTGAACATATGCCCTAAATACTATACCAGGATTGTTTGTTTCCTCTACCCACATCTCAATGGTGTCTGTGACCTTACCAAAAGACCAAACCCTCTCCAAGTCCTTATCACTCTCAATCTCCATTTTTCTATTAGTCCTAGGATTATGGACAAGTAACCTAAATGCCTTAGGGAGATACACATCCTGCTTAGCTGACTCCTCCATTACATCCTCATACAACCCCATCAAGTGACACAAGTCAGTGTCTTGAACCCTCACATCAAAATCCTTACTGTTATAATGCAAAAGCAACCACACAGAACCCATCCTACCTAGCCAAAACAACAAAACCAACATATTTCCAACATACATAAGCATAGAACATTTGAATGAAAGGAAAAAAAGGGAAAAAATGCAAAGAAATACTTGTAATAAAAACCGCAACAAACAAACCCTAAAACTGATTAAACCCTAACCAGAAACATTCCAAAAACACAATGTTCAACAACACATACAAAGGGATAAAGAACTTACTTAGAACGAAAAGTAGACGCCTCGAAAATTTTGAACTTCCAACCAACTTTCGCAACTGAGAAAATTCGCGTTATTTCTCTCCTGAAGAAGACCCAAGATGAAATTTTGGTGCAGGGATGAACCTCTCACAATTGCGCACAAAGTAGTGTTCAAATTTCGCTAAGTGGGTAAGAGGATTTAGGTTTCAATGGATGCCTAAGCTCTAGTAGAACATAGAGTTAGAGAAGAAAGAGATGAAGGGGCGTGGTTTTTTTTGTCAACTGTCATCCTCCAACTCCCAACATAATGGCGCCCAATCTTAATGGCAAAGTTGTAATAAAACACTAACGGCGAGTTAACGTCTGTTAACAAAAAGGGCAATTAATGCTATTGTACAGTAGGTGAGGGGTATATGGTGAATTTGGAAACTTGAAAGGGTATATGGTGCAAAAAAAAATTTGTCAGGGGTATATGGTGAAAAAACCGTATAAGATATTGTTATACTCCTCTTAATGTATATTTCCTCCGTTTCTTTTTAAGTGACACATTTCTTGTTTTCACGTTTGCCAATGCATTATTTTAACCATTAATATCGTCAATTATTAATAAGTAAAAAATATAAAAAGTTAATATTAAAAAAATTCACATTCAGACGAATCTAACAAGATCCCACATGACTATGTTTTCCCTAAAATATAAATCACCAAAGCTAATTAAAGTTTAAACTGTGAATAGTAAACACTATGCAAATGTGTCACTTAAAAAGAAACGGATGAAGTATTTTTTAATATTAATTTTTTATAATTTTTACTTATTGATAATTGGAGATATTAATGTTTAAATGATACATTAACAAGCGTGTAAACATGAAATAGTGCAACTATTTATAAACAAAAGAAGTATTAAATAAAGTAAATTGTTTCGACATTGAGCAAATAATTACATTATTTATAAAGTTATGAGAAAGGTGAAAATCAAGTTTGTAGGTAATTTAATGCCATATTATGGTATATCATGTAAAATCTTGGTGTATCTTGTAAATATGTGAAATTTTACATGATAAGATACATATCTTAACATGATTATAGATCTTGTTTGGCAATAGATGTTTGTGAACTTCAAAGTTTTAAGTTGCTACTAGGGTTTACAAGTTTCAACCAATATATAAAGGTTAATAGAACAAATTTATTGGGGCTAACATCAAATTTATATCACATATTCACATAAGTTAAAAGAAAATGTCATCAAAATTCACTCTTTATTTTTCATCATCAACTCTTTAATAATTGTGTCCTTATTATTCTATTAGAAATTTAAGTACATCTGTTTAAACTTAAGTACATTTGTTTAAACTTATGTATATTTGTTTATTAAACATCCTTGTTTTATATATTAGGCATGAATGATTATATAATTCTAAATGAACATATTATGGATGCGCTTTTCACATTCAAATTTATCAAAAAAAAAACTTATTTAACATAGTTCTTTTTTTAAAAAAACTTATTTAACATAATAGAGTTTGTAGTTTTAATTCATTTTATGTTTACCTTTGATCAACTTTCAAAAATAATTTAATGTAAACAAATACAGTATGAATATGACTACAAAAGATTTAGTCGTCCAGAATAGTTATATAACTATTGAATTAATAGTTAAAGCCTAGCGGTGCTTGAATAATTGGGAAATGACTCGAGTATGAGCAATGATATTTTTATACCCGATATGGTCTAATATCACGGCATTTCAGTAATTTTTATGACAAAAATTAATATTAAAAAATTATAATTTTTTCTTTAAAAAAAATTCATATATTTTTATTTGGGTATTGTTAGTTGAAATCTAGTTGATGTTTAGATGACTAGTATATCATATTTTAATATTATCTTATCATATCAGTTAGCTATTATATCATATCTTAGCTACATCTAATCATATCGAGTAAATGTTATGCTGTATCAAGTTACTAGTCAAATTACAAAAATACTATGATATGGGACAAATAATCCCATACCAAATATGGGAGGATAGATTAAATAGTTATAATACCGGTTGAGATCAGCTGAAATGCATGATTAAATGAAAAGTAGGATTTACTTTCACACAATATCCAATATATAACTTTAACCATTAATATTTTTCAATTATGTATCACTAAGAACCTAAATTATTAATTAATAATACCAAAAATGAAATAATATCGAAAATGAACATCGAGATCAATCTAACGAAATCGCAACTAAAAATACATAAAAGTGTTAAGCAATGAAAAGGGCTTGAATTCACATCCATGAACAATGGATAATCCATAAGACTTCACAAGTGGATCAACCCAAGTCAAGGACATCCACTCAACCTAAAATGACTTACACAAAATATTTGGGCATAACTCAATATATTTGGGCATAACCCAATTTTTGTGGGCACAAAAGAGACACATAGCTCAAGAAAAATTAATATTTAGGACACATAAACAAAAAACACATCATCTTTTGTTCATCACCCAAAAAAAAAAAAAGAAGTTTCTGAAAATCAAAGCCACACCATATTCAAGCTCACTTCTTTAATGGCATTATCCCACTAAACCCAGAAAATCAATAATTTTCAACCAAAAAAAGGCCAAAAAAAAAATTCAAGAAATGCCAATTTTCAATGTTTCATCTTTAGGAGTAGGTTCATTGACAAATCTTTGTTTTCACTCACAAATTTCAGCTAATGAATTACCTTCTAGTTCATGTTCTTTCTCTAATGTTTCATACAATTACATCCCATGTATTATTAATAATAATCTCTTGAATTTCAACCGAAAATCTGGAATTAACAGATACCCAGTTTATGCAGCTCAAATTAATGCTTCTTCAGATGCTAAAGTTGATGAAGATATGGATGAATCTTCTCTATCTCCTGAATCTGAACCTACTCGCCCAATTCGGGTGAGTTTTATTTCAACTTCATTTTTTAAGTTTTTGGATTTTTTAGCTTTTGTTGGGTGATAATTGATGGAAAAGATTGCATTTTTCTATTTGTGGGAGGTGGGATTTTGATTTTACAATGAAATTGCTAACTAAAGTAAGTATTTTTAGTATACCCACTTCTAAAAAGTTTGTAATAATGCCTTATAAAGTTTGAAATGGGTGCAAAGTTTATTGTTTGAGAATTTCTACTGTATTGGAAGTTTGGAACGTAGTCCTGTTCTCCCCAACTTTTTTTCAGTTCAATTTAGTTCACTTCAGCTCTCGACAATACTTGACAATACTTTTACTTTCAATTCAATTCAATTCAGCTGTTTTATGCCGAAGAGAACATGCCCGTATTGAAGTTCATATTATAAGGTGTTAAAACTTATTTGAACTTATCGGAACTTATCTGTAAGTTAAACTTAAGTTTTTAAGGTGAATAGAACGTGCCCTTAGTCTAAATGGATATACCAACTATCAGAAAAAAGGATGGTATTGTTTAGTTTTTGAGAATTGGAAAAGGCCACTGACTGAATTTTGGAACTTCGTCTGAAATCCTGAATTACTAGAGTTTTGTGTTAGTGGATGAATTTTACAGGGCATTTTATGGAAATTAGTTTTAGAGGAAGCTTGGTGTTGGCTGTTAACTAGCATTTGAGTCAAAACTCTACTGTTTTTAGGCTTTTGTATGATACTCCTTCCGTCTCGAATTAGTTGCAACATTTGTTTTTTTTATGGTCTCTCACAGTTTTTCACTAATATATAAGAAAAAGGATTGTAGTGTGTGATCTTGCTAAATTTGTCTTAATGTGTATTTTCCACAATATCAACTTTTATAATTTTTACTAACACGTAAATTAAGGTTTAAGTAGTCAAAGGTGTCTTTTCTTGAAGACCATGAAAAGACAAATGTTGCAACAAAATTGGGACGGAGGGAGTAATGGTATAAAATAAAATGGCTCGTTCTATTCTCTACGCTTCTTGTATATTGTAAAAGTAGCATACGTCGATGTGCATTAGATTAAGGGTCAATTGAAATAATCTCTTTGTATTTGGGATGAGAGACTATCCCTGTGGCCTGGTTAGAGGCATTGGGGTAATATATATGTTGTTAATGTTGAAGCTTCATTTTTCCCATTGGAGTTGGATGGTTGTATTATTTCTATATCCTAATGCATCTATTGCCATGAAGAAATAGAGGCCTGCTGACTGGGAGGCAGCTAAGAAATACAAAGAAACAGGATCCATCTATGAGGGAAGAGTTGAAGGCTTCAACAATGGGGGCTTGTTAGTGCGTTTCTATTCGCTTGTCGGTTTTCTTCCTTTTCCACTATTGGGCCCATCATATTCTTGTAAAGGTACTTCACTTCCTTTCTTGTATGTGATATGTAGAGGACACTTCATGAAAGAAAGGGGCCTGTGGTTCTAATTACAGCTGTATGAATTTTCTAGTAGACTTACTAATTATGTAAACTCTGAATGCACAACTTTCCCATACAAATCTGGTAAATTATCGCATTAAGTTTTCATCTTTGTTTGGATAATTGCTTGTATATTACTGTGATTTAGTAACAGGAACGGTAAATTTGCTAATTGTTATGCTGGCTCTTGATGCAGAGCAAAAGAAGACAATACAACAAATTGCAAGAGGACTTATTGGGTCTGTCATCGACATGAAGGTAACTTATATAAGCAGTTCAATTGGAAACTTTTGTGTTCTTGGATCTGGTCTTTCTTTACAAAATACAACCATGAGTAAGTTTTTATGCTCTTCTGGCAGCATTAGAAAAAAAAAAAGTAGAAAGAAAAAATGGTCCTCAAAACTTAAGTTAGTAGAAGTCCGTGTAGAACCTTCTCAGTGACTCTGAATTTCATTTTAATATTGCATCATTATATCTTAATTTGCAGAATGAAAATAGCTTTGGTACTAAAAACCTTTGAGGTTTTACTTTTATCATACATTTCGCTGTCATTTTTGGAACAGGTGATTGAGGCAGATGAGGACAGCAAGAAGTTGATTTTTTCTGAGAAAGAGGCCGCTTGGTCAAAGTATTCTGAGAAGATTAATGAGGGGGACATCTTTGAGGCGATGGTTGGTATGGTTGAGGATTATGGTGCCTTTCTTCATCTGCGATTTCCTGATGGTATGAATGGCTTGAATCTTTTGTTACTGTGATAGTTTTCTCATGGAATATTTAGGTTTCCTGATCTATGTAAATTATAAATGCAGGAAAATACCATCTTACTGGTTTAGTACATGTCTCGGAGGTTTCATGGGACTATGTTCAAGATGTTAGAGATGTTTTAAGGGAGGGTGATATGGTGAGGGCTAAGGTTGTTAACATCAACAGGTAAAAACCGCTAATTAAAACAATCTGCTTAAAGTGTGTGCTTGGTCGGTAGCTCACTAAAATTTGAAAATCGCAGTCCTCAATATCTTGCATCTCCTTGTTTTGTGGTCATCGATCAAACCGTTCATCTTTTTGCTTGTTGATCATTCATTTTGTGAAATGAGAATGGAGAAGAGTAACCATAAGGTATAGGAAGAAAACAATCTTGTCTGTGAACATTTATAAACCTTTTTCTGTTCTATTATCTTTCCGTAAACTGTCTCTGCTGATCTTTGAAAAATGTTGTTTCTACTAATCCAGACTTGTCATCATTCATCAGTTACATTGCCTAAGAGTGCAGCATTCTCTTTACCTGCTCTTCACTTATCTGAACTTATTGGCCCTCAACTCAACATAGTAGAACTAATTGTAATTGTAGTTTGAACTTGGATAGCTCTTATTCGCCCTGATCCAAATTGATCGGAATTTATTGGCCTTGAACTTAACTTATTTGAACTTATTAGCTACAAACTTAACTTTTTTATTTGGAGAGGTAGATCTGAACTTAACTTGTCTAAACATACTTGAAATCATTTTCCCTGAATTTAGTGCAAAGAAGGTGAGGAGCACAGAGCCTAAGTTGGACCTAGTCTGATGACTGCTTGAATCCGCATTGAGTGGTTGTTGACGTTGCTGTACCTTTTTTTTACCCCATGTGTGTGCATGCTATATCTGTTAACTCCACTATACTGCTCCAATCTTATAGAAGATAAATGCAGGGAAAAATCGAGAATCACATTGTCAATCAGGCAACTGGAGGAAGACCCATTGCTCGAGACCTTGGACAAAGTGATTCCTCAGGTATGTCCAACTTCAAATCACTTTTCCCTTCACTCAGGGGTTAAAAATGCCTCCGACCAATCTAAGAAAGGAGTTCTATTTGAATTTCTAAACAGGATGGCGCAACAAGTCCTGGTTCTACAAGCACAAGTGAAAGCTTTGATATTCAACCACTTCCAGGGCTTGAGGAAATATTTAAGGAGTTATTAATGGAAGAGGGGTATTGCTTCCATATCCTGATTTTATATACTCTAATATGTGTGAAGCCAACATCTGAAACTTGTCAAAATTTTCTAAAATGTGCAAGCATTTTACATTTTTACAGCGAATGGTTTTCTTCTGGTTTTAGGCAGTGACAATTTCTTGCTTGCTTGATAGTTGATGCTCGAATAATTGGTTATTTAAGTTAATCCAAAACTCATGAAGTTGAGTTTGATAAGCCTGGCTCATATGAGGCACAAAGGTCAGTCTAGAGTCTAGAACTCTAGACATAAACATGCAATATACTCCGACCCTCAACATTAAACCATTAACAACTTCACCATGACCTAGTTTTCTACAAATGGTTTTTCTTTTCTTGTCTTTCCTGATTCTTTGCACGGATTCATTCCTGCTACTGAATTCTCGACTTTTGACCATTCTTCGAGGTTTACTTTTCTGACATTATTTATGCAGAATAAGTGAAGTCAGAATCAGACGGCAAGGCTTTGAGAAACGGGTTGTGTCACAAGATCTACAACTCTGGCTTTCTAATGTTAGTGTCTCTCATTCATACCATCTACAATATACTCACCCATTTTCTTTCCATATCATTTTCTAAGCCTGTTTTCAATGTTATTGACAGGCACCAGCAACTGATAACCAATACACTTTACTTGCTCGTGCCGGAAGGCAGGTGTGTGAATTGGCAACTTCATCCTCACAGAGGAGTGATACCCCCTCCATAGAGATGGGCAAAAAGGCATCCAACTCATGGGCAGTATTTATGTTTCTAACATACACGGATTTTGTGGACATTTCCTGACTAATTTGGGTGTGGCGTCTTTTCGGAAGAAATGCCCCGAGATTGGATTCTTTTGCTCATCTCTGAGATAGGGATATAACTACAATGTCCACTCTCTCCCCCTCCCCAGCCCCCCCAATACTAAAGCACCTCATATTTTACAACTCTCTGTTGAAGCTTTTTCCTTCTTCACTGGTTTAGGTTCAGGAAATACAGATGACAACATCACTTGATCAGGAAGGTATCAAAAAAGCATTACAACGGGTTCTTGAACGCGTTCCGTGATTTGAAATATCCAAGTCTTCATCCAGGAACGTCAGAGCTATGTTTTTGCCGGTGTACAGTACAGATATGAGCATGTAATACTTTTGTGCATCTATAGATCCTTCCCACATCTGCTTACTTCATTTCTTCTTTGGTCTTAGATGATTAATTGGTATAGAACTATAGATGGTGTCATGGTGATATGGCATACCCAAAAAGAAGGAAAAACAAACAGGGTAAAAGAGAGCAAATGTAGCTAAGTAGCTGCTTAATGTCTCAGCCCTTACTGATGACTAGAAATTGCATCATATTCTAATAGAAATGATATGTTTTCTGTTATCTTTCCCACTCTACTCTTGCATTTAGGATGGATGATAACTGTTAGGATTACTACCAACAAGTTACAAGGATCACGAGTTTAACTACTAGAAATAACAATGAACAATCTTCTAGGTGCGATTCGAAAAGTAATATTCCGACCCTTACTTTGAGCATGGGTTACATGAAATTCACTCTCGAGATACAAAGAAGAAACAACGATGATCACGTCACTATGATAATTGTTAAATGAGAACAAGTGTATGAATGGTTTTTGTGTGATGAACAATGACTTTGTGCTTTTGTAATTGAGAGAGTTTCTTTACTTTGCTTTCATAAACATATACTCCCTCCGCTTTTATTTATTTGCTACATTTTGGTTTATACGAGAATTTAGGAGATGTCATTTTCATTCTTTTTTAGTGTACTTTTTGACCCCTTTAGCATTAAATAGGGTGGAGAATAGGGAAAAAAGTAGTACTTTTTGGTGGAAAAAGAAGGGAAACAAATATAATACGATTACTTTTTGGTGGGCCAAGTCTCCTAATAAGGAAATGTAGCAAATAAAAAATAGCAATCCTTTTTGAAAAATGTAGCAAATAAATAAAAACAGAGAGAGTACATGATAATTAATTAGAGTTCATTTAAACACAGAAACATCTGGCCTTATATGACAAATAATCGTCATAAACCAACCGAAGAGATGCAAAACTGACGAAATGAGTGATCGCTCACAGTTGTAATGATTGAATAATCGTCATAGATGGAGGATTTTCTAAATATGCACAGTTGTAGTTACTAGAATACGAACATATGACCTTTGAAATGAAATGTGGGAGTTTAACTATTAATCCACTACAATATCAACGCTTAATGTTTCAAAATAAACATAATAAAGTCTTATAGTTATATGTAATTATAAAAATATGTAGACAAACTTTTTGATCTTTCACCCTTTTACTAAGTAATAATATTCTCTTACCTGAATTTCATTGAAATTGTTATTTTTGTCCCCAATTTTCTTAGAAGTTTTTTCTGAACAACTTATCATGTCATTTGAGTTCTCTTTACAAAAGAAGCAATGATTTATGGATTGCTACACCATAAAAAATTTGTTTTCCTAATACACCACGGAAAATTACCTTATAAAAGACCTCTAAAAAGACAATGCCAATCAAATTATTAGTACTACAAATATATTTGTTACTTTGTAACTCCTCATCATATAGCCTTGGTCTGCAAACAAATTTGTAAACCAAACGTAGAAACTGCTATCTAAGAGAATGTCCACTTATGGTAGAATTGGCCATAAAATTGGGTCATCCGGCAAGGTCAAAAAAAACTTAGCATTCAATCGATGGTTTTTTCATATTTTGAACAGGGTCATAGAATGATCCAATTCATGTTTGAACATTCTATAACCCAAATCATGAAGTAAGTCATGTAAAAGGAGATGAAAGGGCCCACAAAAAAGTGCAACTTCCCACATACTTCCTCTGTTTCTTTTTACTTGCAACAGTTTGACTTTCACGTTTGCCAATGCATATTTTCAACCATCAATAAGTCTAATTACCGATAAATAAAAATTATAAAAAGTATATATTCGGAAGATATACATTCAGACGAATCTAATAAGATCCCACATGAATATGTTTTTCCTTAACTATAAATCACCAAATGTAAACTAAGTAGAATTGGTGAATAGTGTAAAAGTCAAACCGTTGCAAGTAAAACTAAACGGAGGAAGTATTTGATATTTGTCACTCAAACAACATCATCTTATATTTTACTTACAAAAAAGTTCAACTTTCCGTATATTTTTATATCAACCAAATAATAACTTTTTTAAAATATTACTCCATCCGTCCCAATTTAGTTGCTACATTTTGACCGTAGGCACTATTCACGTCATAACTTTGACTATATTTTACTCCATATATATAAGAAAAAACATAGTCATGTTGGATCTTCTTTGATTCATCCCAATTTGTATTTTCCAAATATATAATTTTTATAATTTTTTTATATATGTAACTTAAAATATTGATGTTTGAAGTTGTATCTCGTAAACTGTGATAAAGCAAATGTAGCAACTAAATCGGGACAGAGAGAATATAAAAATTATGTATGGATATATCAACTCCCTTGGATATATCAACTCCAAAAGATCTCACTAGGAGAACTAAGAAGGTACAACAAATTGATTCGACAGAGTACAGAAAGAAAAGTCAAGAAAGTAAAAAAAACTGCAACCAAATCTCTGATAAGAGATTGTTACTGTGCATTAACAAAGAGTAGGGATTTTCAACACAGCTCACAGCCATGATACTGTACCTGTACAGTCACGCTCACGCCACCCCAGATTGTGTTCATGCACATCACATCCCAAAACAAAGTGTAATAAGTTGGGTTGTTACCCTACCGAGCCAGAGTAGGATGGTTTAAGAGTAGGATGGTTTAAGCGTCACATCACATGTGATATATTAGGCTTTGAGTTCGAGACTTGTCACCATAACAATGTATTCATGTGGGAGAAACTGTTAAATATGGGCCTGGGCTGCACCCATCACAAGGAGAGAGTAGTCCACTTCACAATGCAAAGGAGGTTCCACCTTAAAACCATATGGCGATAAGGGGAGTAATTGTCAAAAGACCAACTCAACCAAAAGCTTAAGCTTTTGGTTGAGTTGGTCCCTTGACATGATATCAGAGTCAGGCCCACGACTGGGACCGTTAATTACTCTGGGCCAATTGAAAAAGGGACCTCACATGTGAGGGGGAGTGTTGAAGCTATGATGTATAGCGCACACCACATGTGAGTGTCCCACATTGATTAAATAAGAGAGATGGGTTCACTTTATAATGCAAAGGGGTTACTCCCCTTATCGCCATATGATTTTAAGGTGGAACCTCCTTTGTGTTGTAAAGTGGACTCTTTCTCTTTGTGATGGGTGCGGCGCAGACCCATATTTAACAGAAACTATCTCCTTGCCTCCAGAGTTCATATTAACCTGGTTACATGGAATGTGGGTTTCACTCATATAGCCCGAGTTGGCCATTCACTTCTCGTCACCAAAAAAGAAAAGAAAAAAAAGTTGTTTTTTTTTTTTTTTAAACAGTTGGGTTGTTGTGCTTCTTCTAAACAGTTGCCAAAAGTTACTGTTGCTAAGATTTGAGTAAACAGTGTAGTAGTTGGAGTGAGTGCAAAAGTTATTGCCAATTTTGGTATGAAGTTTGCCAATTTAAGGTTTAGGGCCTGTTCTCTTCGGCATAAAACAGCTAAACTGAACTGAACTGAACTAAATTGAATTGAACTGAACTGAATTGAACTGAACTGATCTGAACTGAACTGAACTGAATTGAACTGAACTAAACTGAAATGAATAGTGATATGTGAGAGTAAAAGTATTGTCAAGAGCTGAACTGAACTGAACTGAACTGAACTGAAAATAAGCTGGGGAGAACAGGCCCTTACAACTTACAACCTAAATGGCTAAACACCTAATGTAGGCTTTTATGTAGTTATCACTTGAGTGACAACATACAAAGCCGAGGTCGAGCTTAACTTGACCCTATGAAAGCTAGTCCCTCCGGCCTATATTATAGTGTTTGTTTCTCATTTTCTACGAAATTAGGGTAAGTTGAAAATGAAATGATAAACATTTAATGTTGTGAAGAAAAAATCAATTATAGGAAATAGGATGGAGAATAAGGGGTGAAATAGCATTAAATATATGACAATTCAACCTTTGTGTTTGAATAAACAAGGGAAAAAAAAAACTAATTCAAAAGATTTTTAGGCAAATCAAGAAAAATGTTGTATTAGAAAAGGAAACACGAACAATATTATAATGGATTTTTTGGTAAAAACACCCTTATGTTTGGTGATTTTTAGAACAATCCCCCTTATGTTTTTTTTTTTGAAATGCACCCCCAAACGTTTTATAATTTTTTTTGTTGCACCCCCAAAACCTAACTTCCGTCAAATTCAGACATTTGTGGGGCCCACCTAAGCTATTATATAACAACCACTTCATCCCCAAATCAGGACATTCCCTCTCTCACAATGGTCATTTTCCGACATCCCCAAATTGAAGCTGGTAATCCAAATTTTCGAACAGAAAATTGCAATTCCACTCTCAATTGACAATTCCTGACATCCTTCAAATCAAGTAAGTGTTACATTCATTTCTAGGCATTAAATTTTGGGCAATTTTGCGATTCTAGGGTTTATTTGCTACAATTAATTTGGGTTAATTGTTCAATTAGGGTTATGGCAACCAACTGCAATTGTCGAATTCCTGCTAAGATTTTGAGGTCATGGACGCATGACAATCCTCGGAGGAGTTTCTATGCCTGCAAATTCTCAGATGTTCATACTGGAAGAGAAGGGTGTGGATTCTTTGGATGGGTTGACAAGAACCAGGAGGAGTGGCAGAAGGTGGTCACTAATGAACTGGTGCTGGAGAAGAGGTTGTTGACACATGAAGTAACGTTTTTAAAGAGTGAAATAGCAAGGATTCAAGACAATAAGCCAAAGGTTGAAAATTTCTGACTGAAGCAAGTGAGAGAGATGAATTCAGAGAACGAAGGAATTGAATGAGAGAGATGAAGAGGTTAGTTGAAGGGTTTTATTACCCAAGGATATAAATGTCATTTCACACAACATTTAGGAGGAAGAATGGAAAAAAAGCCCCCACAAACGTTTGAATTTGACGGAAGTTAGGTTTTGGGGGTGCAACCAAAATTTTTATTAAACGTTTGGGGGTGCATTTCAAAAAAAAAAAACATAAGGGGGATTGTTCTAAAAATCACCAAACATAAGGGTGTTTTTACTAAAAAATCTTATAATGATATAAGACGAAGTATAACCCCAATCCAAGCTCGGGTTGAGCTTGAAACATCTAGCTTGCGTCAAAGTTTGAGTTCAAACCAAGCTCAAGTAATTCAAGTTTAAGTGAGGAGCTATAGCAAAACTAACAATTCTGCTTGCAAAATTTATAACATTATTATCTCATACTTACCACAATATTTTGAGATAAATCTTACATTATCCTTCCTCAAGATACTAAAAAGATTACTAAATAAAAATTCCTAATAATGTGAAGATTCTCCAAGATGATCCTTCAAAATCTGTCATATCTTATATTGGTCCCAAAAAAGAGGGTGAAACATGACATGTCACATGGAGAAGGTTGATTGCCAAATTCTGTGGCTTATGGCTCATGGGGTCATGGGAGCTGTCTTATGTTGAGTATCTACAAGAAGAGCTCTTGAAGATCCCAACAAAAATAAAACCTTTTAACCAGTTAAGCTGAAGTTCAAGCTTAAGTCAGATTCATTCAAGTGGTCCCTCAAAAAGATAACATTCAAGTGGAGCTTTGACAAGATTTAACTGAGCTTCTAATCACACAACATCGAAAAACAGTGTTATCTAGTTCGCTATCTGATTCGTCTTTTGAATTCTCGCCGATTCGCTCAAAATGAGCCAAAATGAACCAAAACCGACCATAATTCGCTATTCGCGGGCTAATTCAAATAAAGGTAATATTAATCTAATTAACTTTTACAATTATATACAATACAAAGGTCAATATGTTACCTAAAATGTTGTTGGATGAGTGCCAGCGCATTTTGATAGATTTTGCTAAAAAAATACTTGTATAAATATATTTATGGTTAAAATTATGCTATGACAAGCGTAAAAGTCAAAATATAACAGATAATTTGAAACAGTGGGAGTATATCCAAAAAAATGCTAAAAGAGGATACCCATATAAATCAGAAATAAAGGAATCCTGAATTACAATTAGATCATAGTATTATACTTTACACAAGATTCATATAGTAGAATCTATACTCAAAACAGACCACAAAACACAATTACTAAAATACCCACCCAAAAAGGGAAAAGAAGGAAGGGGTCAGTCAAAAAAGGCAAAAAAAAGATGGGCTAAAAAGGACAGATGAGATAAGGTGAGAGTCAAATGAGAATAGATTATGCTTCATTAAGACTGTGATTAGCAACAGCATTGTAATTAAGCTTCTTAGAAGATCCCTTAGAGAGGTTAATTGGGTATTTAAGGGCATTTAGTTCAAGCTTCCTAAGTGCAGCTTTACCAAGATCAACCCCACATATATCAGAGAGTCTTACAAGATATAGTAGCACATCAGATAGTTCTTCTCCTAAATGTTGCTTCTCTTCTTCATTCCAACCTGGTAATCCTCTTGGCACCTCCCCTTTCCACTGAAATATCTCAGACAATTCTCCTACTTCCCCAACCTGGAAAAAAAGAACGAATCGACGATCGTCATTTTAGCAAACAAGTGTACTACCCCACATCCAGCTTAGTTGTTACATTTACTGGTTCAAATCAGTGTTACTATGACACCTTCATTTACCTCAAAAACGGGTGTCGTGTCGTGTCTTACACGACACTTTACCTAAAAACTTGAATTTTTTCTACAAAATAGCCGAGTCGGATACTTGGACACCCGTATCCGAGTAGACACTCAATCTGTGTCTAAGTAACATAGGTTCAAATTATAATATTGACATGATAACGTCCGATACATGGGTAATTTTTGTACTATAGGCTATCTTCTGTTTACCTTATTTAGGAGCTCATTACTTATTTAATGACTCATGCCACATCAAACCAAAATTTTTTAGACCAAATCAAACTAAAACGTCCAATTTGCGGTTATTTATTACCAAATTAGTTCAATTCTGTATTAGTAAAAATTATGAAATAAAAGACTACTATCTCGAACGATATAATTTTTCTTATAAATTAGAGTAAAAATATGATCAATATCAGAATGAAAAGTTTCATACAAGATCCACCAAACAAGCTACAAGATTTTATCATCCATAAAGCTCAAATTCCCAATTTCAGCAAGAGTTTCAAATTCATTGAAATATAGGAGAAATTTTTAGTCATAAGAGAAAAACTAAAATGAGTGAGAGTGTATATGTCTTATTTCCTCTCAAGAAATAAATCTTCAATCATTATGCATGAGACTGAAAATTAGCTAGTAGCATTGCATTGCTACTGCTCACTATTATCTTACTCTACTAGTAAAACATAAGCCACTAAAGCAAGTTTTCCCTCCAAAGTATTAAGGTGTATCATATAATTGACTATGGAACTAATAGTAAATAGAAATCTTAAGTATTAATTAAGCATTTGCATTGAAATAAAAATTTATGTTAACTAATATAAATTGTTTGAACAACTACATTGAAAGATAGAGTTTAAGGGTAGTCAGGCCCCGTTCTTTTGGACTGAGAGAAACTAAACTGAAACTCAACTGGGAGAAAGCTGAACATGAGAGAGTGTTTGAACTGCACTGAAAATAAGTCCAAAAGAACAGGGCCTAATTCTCGATCTTTTCACATAGATTATTTAGAACAACCGAGTATGGCTCGCGTATTACCTAGTTTTATAAAGTACAACAAGGAACACTAATTTGCCAATTTGTGGGGTTTAACTTCAATCTCCCAACTTTCATCTCTCAAATCTTGATTTTCCAAACTTATGACAGCTAACTTTAAATCTAAACACTCAAAAAATCAAATTATTCATGTTAAACTGGCCATTCAAACTAACCTAATCATTATATACTCTTTCAAGAACATTTTTTCTTCAAAATTTTACCTTACTCCTTTTCCCTTTAAAGAAGATTCAGTTTCCAAAAGAGCAATCAACTTTCTAGGCAAAACCCAGAGACCCAATAATTAATTTTGACCCAATAGTTTTTCCCTTTAATTTTTCTACAATAAACATTTTTCATCATTTTGTAAGTTTCCCAGGATTTAATTTGCACCAAAAAACCAGAAACCCCAATAATTTACATTTACAAATTACCAAAATGATGTTTCTTACTTATTCTATCAAATATTTACCCTCCAATAATCACATTAATCTAGGGTTTTGCTTCATTTAATATGATATTCTAAAAATAAAAACTTTACAGCAAAAAATCCTCTAAAATAATACACAAAAATTTTGATGCATATAACAGGAGAAATCTACAAAAGGGTTAGGGGAAAAACTCAAAAGAAATAATCTTTCTACATTGAATAACCCAAAAAATTATAATAACAAGAATAAGAATTTCTAGGGTTTATTATTATATAAAGGTGGGTTTTTTTTTTTGAAAATATTAGTAGCAAAAGTGTAGTAAATTACCAAAGCTAAAAGGAGATTTCTTGGGCTATGAAATTGATCCCAATCTCTTTCTTTAGCAAAATCCGCCATTTTTAACTTCAAATCTTCAAGACTTACACTGTTTTTCTCCTCACTTTTTTCCATCTCACTCTCTCTTTTTTTTCTCTCAAGTTGAAGTTTTTTTTTTCTTTTTTATGAAGCCGTTGAACTTTGAAGGTAGAGAAGAATGGCAGAAGTTTTGGGCTTTTGATGTTAACACTTAACATTAACAATTAACATAAAACTACTGAGTACTGACTAGTGAGTAGTGACTAGTGGACACTTCACACTTGGTAATTGCTATTACCCTATGAATGGGTAATTGCTCTCCTTTGGCTACGTGTTATGTGTTTCGTATAGAGTAAGGCTATTTAGTTGACGGTTCTCTACAGAACAAAAAGGTATAACGACATTTTATTACCTTGACTAGTTGTATTATGGTTTTAAAATAAAAAGGTTAGATTTGTTGACATACATCGTCATCTCTGATTGTGGGGATGGTTAGTAATTGCTCTCCTTTGGCCACGTGTTATGTGTTTCGTATAGAGTAAGGTTATTTAGTTGACAGTTCTCTACGGAACAAAAAGGTATGACGACATTTTATTTCCTTGACTAGTTGTATTAAGGTTTCAAAATAAAAAAGGTTAGATTTGTTAACGTACATCGTCGTCTTTGATTGTGGGGATGGGTTAGATGAATAGCCTTTTTTCTGCTGTACAATCTCTTAAATTTGTGTTTTGTTCTAATGTAGTCGTTAAATTAATGTTTCTTTATATGATTAGTATCATTATGTCGTGACATATTTTAAATTCGTTATTAATTAGGGTATAAAAAATAAAAGTTGATCTTATAAATATAGTGATTACATATTAAAAATGAAATCTCACATGCATGTTTATGTGAAGTATCTTATATTCCTTTTGTTCCTTTTTGTTCTTGCGTTTAAATACTTTTAGGGAGAAAAAAAAGCCAAATTAGGAAGAACAAATAAGGAACGGAATGAGTACAACTTTTAAGTGTGTTTTCTTTAAAGTTGGTAAAATGAAAGACCCTACTGAACTTGCACTTCGCATGAGTATAACCAACCATCAAGTATGCAAGTTAGACTCTTTTAAAAATTGTTATGATGTTAATTAGTAATTTAGTATTATTATATATTGATGATCAAAGGTGAAAGTTCAACAACATAAAAATAAAAAATGTTATGAAACAACAATGAGGACAATCCAATCTATTAGAAGTGCGACTCTATTTCTTTCAATGGGCCTTACTCCAAGTCAACCTCAAACAATGAAATAGAATAACGTTATACAAAGACTCGAGTGTACACCAATCTTCTTCAATCATTATTGTATTTCTTACAATAATAAAAGTGTATTATTAACCTTCTAAGTTCTAATGATAATCAAGTGTATATATAGAGTAGAATGATTTCAGATATTAATATAATGACTAATTGAGTCTCTTGATCTTCCTACTCCTTTTTTTTTTCTTCCTATTTTGATATTCACGTTCGCCAATACACGTTTTTGATCTTAAGTATTTTTCTTTGTGTATTAGTAAAAATAATAATGGTTAAATATTATTAAAGTACTCATTGAGATAAATCAAACAATACTCCACGTCCCCACGTGACTATATTTTTTAATCATATGCTGAAAATAATTTAAAAAATTATCTTTAATTGTAAATAATATCAAGATTCTAAATAGAAAGAACAAAAGAAAACGGAGGGAGTATTATATATTCACATCAAATCAACAGTACATAAGTTTTGGTTTATATATTTTTTGAGAATTTTAGGTTTGTGTGAAAACTATTATTATAGTGAACATTTGTGAGAATTATCCCCTCTCCGCTCATGCATGTTAACAACTTTTTGCTTTTTATAATACACTTCTGCTTATTTTAAGAAATTGTTTGCTTGTTTATATTTTTTGTGGCATATTATATTTTTTGCTCATATTATATTTTTACTCATTCTATGTCTTTGTTGCTTATTTTAAAAATTTTTGCTCATTTTAAAGTAGGTCTCAACTTCTCCCGTAAGAATGTGCTTGTGAGAATCTCACCCTATATATATACTTCTCACAATCCATTAGAGTATAATATTAGGGATTGATTGATCTACTCATTGAATAATCTACCCACTAAAATTATAGTATTAGACTATTAAAAAATACTTCATCTGCTTATTTTTAAGTGCAAAACTTTGACTTTTACACTATTTACGCACCTCATTTTGACCGTACAATTTCACTAATATATAGTGAAAAAACAAAAACGCTCCTATAACACGTTGTTGGATTTATTTCATTACATATTTTCATAATATCCACTTTTGATAACCTTCACAACTACATAATTAAAAATATCAATGGTCAAAGTTGTGTATTGACAAACGTAAAAGTCAAACTGTTATACTTATTTCTACAAATGAAAAACTAGTATTTCATAGACAAAGTTACATCCAATGAGAAAGACTTTAAATTAGTTTAAGATGAAGGAGGAAAGACAAACGTGTGCTACTCTGCCACACCAAAAGAATCCTGAAAAATGTTCTGGTTTGGCAAATGGTAAGGAAAGAGTTGAAGAGACATGAATGAATGAATGAATGAATGAATGATGCTCTACATAATATGTGGGACAATGGAAGGAAGACGACTTGTCAACACTGATACCAAAAACACTTGTAGTAGTATGTTAGAGAAAGAGAGAGCCACATCTTTTTTTATGGCAGCAAATTCGAAAAGAGATAGATGTAGACTTCACCTTAAGTTTCTTCTACGTCACAGAATTCAGAAGTGTGAGTTATGTTTTCTGTTTGTGGGGTGCCCCTATCATGCACCGTTGTCTTGTGTCTTGTAAAGTTGTAATAATAAATGAGTAGGTGCAATTTTTGCAAGGATTAGTTGTCTAGAAAAGGATCAACTATTTCCCATTTACTTTAATAAGTCCCACCTTTTGATTATTCCCTATAAGACCCAAGTTTTACATCTTGTGACTTTTATAAGACCCAACAGGTAACCAACCTGCTATAGCATCAGGTTGAATGTCACATGCTCACAGCTTAATGAGAGCACGTGAGTTTTTACATCCCCATATTTCATTTCTTTTTCTCTCCATCTCATTACCATGGCTGCAAGAGTAGAGTCCGGCGAGTGGTAATGGAACACGCGAGACTAGGCAGTAGGGCGGCGGCTTCACGACGGGCGGTTCAGCGCAGCAGCGAACATAACAGCAGACAACACAGACGAATCGGGGAACAGAGCGAAGGAAAGAGGGGAAGAAAACTCCGGCAAAGGAAAAAGGGGAGCTGGGCGTCAGTGCGACATCGGCGAGGGTTCACCAACCGGTTAGGAAGATCGGTCTGGGAAGGTGGCGATTATGGGTCAGGTTAGGAAAGGTGTGATGGGGTGAGAGAGAGAGAAAGAAGGGTGTGGGTGTTTGAGTTTTTCTTTCACGGGAGAGTGAGAGGGGCTAGGAAGGTGGCGGCAAGGGTGGCTCTGGCCTGTTTTCCGGCCTTATGTGGCGCCTTCTTTTGTGAAGGAGAAGGCGAGAGGGCAAGGGTGAACGAGAGAGAATGAGGGGTGTGGCTTGTGGTGGGTTGGGTGGAGAGAGGAAGAGAGAGATTATAGGTCAGGTTAGGAAGGCGGCGACAGGGGTGGCTCAACCCCTGTTTTCGGCCGCTGATGCAGTGGAGGAGAAGTGAATGAAAGAGAAGAAGTGGGTCCCACATTTAAAAAAATTTAACCTTCTTAACAGGTTTTAAGTAAACCGGGACTTATAAAAGTCACAAGATGTGAAACTTGGAACATGCAGTAAATAATTCATAGTTGGGACTTATTAAAGTAAATGGGGAATAGTTGAGCCCCTTCTAGACAAATTTTTTGCAATTGTGCAATTGCGCAATTGTGCAATTGTTTCATTCACTACTACTATGTGTTATTCTTTTATGATGGAGTTTGTTTAGCAATTGACGATTGGTTGTTGTCTTTATTTTGATTGGTTTAGTTGGTTGATTTGACGGGTTAAAAACATTAGCTTTTTATATTGGTTGTTTAAGTCAGGTGTTTGCAAAAGTATTTGGTAAAATTAATTATGACTGTTGGCTGTTTATTAGAGAGTTTCTGAGACAACAAGCCAAAAGCCAATACAAAAAACCAAACATCTTTTTTAGTTGTTTGACCAATTTGAAAAGCGAAAAGCTGAAAAAGCCATTACCAAACATGGCCAATTAAAATCATCACATCCAACTAAGACCTGATTGTTTTGGACACAATTTTAGTTTAATCAACTCACTTCAGTTTAAGTAAGTACATCTAATTTCTCTCACAGCTTTGATTCTATTTGATTTAATTATGTTCAAAAAAGGGCTAGCTAAATCATAACCCTTACAAATTATATTCCAATACTTCACTAAGGAGTGAAAAGAGACAATCATCCATAGCTTTGAACCCTAAAGTCACAAATGAATAGTGTATATATATATGTGATCATTTGTCGGCTGGAACTAGTTACTAGCCAAATTAGTCTTAAATTTTTATCAACGGACCTAACATAGTCCAAGAGTTTCAAATTCATTGAAATATAGGAGAAATTTTTAGTCATAAGAGAAAATCTAAAATGAGTGGGAGTGTATATGTGTTATCTCCTCTCAAGAAATAAATCTTCAATCATTATGCATGAGACTGAAAATTAGCTAGTAGCATTGCATTGCTACTGCTCACTATTATCTTACTCTACTAGTAAAACATAAGCCACTAAAGCAAGTTTTCCCTCCAAAGTATTAAGGTGTATCATATAATTGACTATGGAACTAATAGTAAATAGAAATCTTAAGTATTAATTAAGCATTTGCATTGAAATAAAAATTTATGTTAACTAATATAAATTGTTTGAACAACTACATTGAAAGATAGAGTTTAAGGGTAGTCAGGCCCCGTTCTTTTGGACTGAGAGAAACTAAACTGAAACTCAACTCGGAGAAAGCTGAACATGAGAGAGTGTTTGAACTGCACTGAAAATAAGTCCAAAAGAACAGGGCCTAATTCTCGATCTTTTCACATAGATTATTTAGAACAACCGAGTATGGCTCGCGTACTACCTAGTTTTATAAAGTACAACAAGGAACACTAATTTGCCAATTTGTGGGGTTTAACTTCAATCTCCCAACTTTCATCTCTCAAAATCTTGATTTTCCAAACTTATGACAACTAACTTTAAATCTAAACACTCAAAAAATCAAATTATTCATGTTAAACTGGCCATTCAAACTAACCTAATAATTATATACTCTTTAAAGAACATTTTTTCTTCAAAATTTTACCTTTCTCCTTTTCCCTTTAAAGAAGATTCAGTTTCCAAAAGAGCAATCAACTTTCTAGGCAAAACCCAGAGACCCAATAATTAATTTTGACCCAATAGTTTTTCCCTTTAATTTTTCTACAATAAACATGTTTCATCATTTTGTAAGTTTCCCAGGATTTAATTTGCACCAAAAAAACCAGAAACCCCAATAATTTACATTTACAAATTACCAAAATCATGTTTCTTACTTATTCTATCAAATATTTACCCTCCAATAATCACATTAATCTAGGGTTTTGCTTCATTTAATATGATATTCTAAAAATAAAAACTTTACAGCAAAAAATCCTCTAAAATAATACACAAAAATTTTGATGCATATAACAGGAGAAATCTACAAAAGGGTTAGGGGAAAAACTCAAAAGAAATAATCTTTCTACGTTGAATAACCCAAAAAATTATAATAACAAGAATAAGAATTTCTAGGGTTTATAATATAAAGGTGGGTTTTTTTTTTGAAAATATTAGTAGCAAAAGTGTAGTAAATTACCAAAGCTAAAAGGAGATTTCTTGGGCTATGAAATTGATCCCAATCTCTTTCTTTAGCAAAATCCGCCATTTTTAACTTCAAATCTTCAAGACTTACACTGTTTTTCTCCTCACTTTTTTCCATTTTCTCTCAAGTTGAAGTTTTTTTTTCTTTTTTATGAAGCCGTTGAACTTTGAAGGTAGAGAAGAATGGCAGAAGTTTTGGGCTTTTGATGTTAACACTTAACATTAACAATTAACATAAAACTACTGAGTACTGACTAGTGACTAGTGACTAGTGGACACTTCACACTTGGCCCTTGGGTAATTGCTATTACCTTATGAATCGGTAATTGCTCTCCTTTGGCTACGTGTTATGTGTTTCGTATAGAGTAAGGCTATTTAGCTGACGGTTCTCTATGGAACAAAAAGTATAACGACATTTTATTACCTTGACTAGTTGTATTATGGTTTTAAAATAAAAGGGTTAGATTTGTTGACATACATCGTCATCTTTGATTGTGGGGATGGTTAGTAATTGCTCCTCTTTGGCCACGTGTTACGTGTTTCGTATAGAGTAAGGCTATTTAGCTGACGGTTCTCTACGGAACAAAAAGGTATGACGACATTTTATTTCCTTGCCTAGTTGTATTAAGGTTTCAAAATAAAAAAGGTTAGATTTGTTAATGTATATCGTCGTCTTTGATTGTGGGGATGGTTAGATGAATAGCCTTTTTTCCAGCTGTACAATCTCTTAAATTTGTGTTTTGTTCTAATGTAGTCGTTAAATTAATGTTTCTTTATATGATTAGTATCATTATGTCGTGACATATTTTAAATTCGTTATTAATTAGGATATAAAAAATAAAAGTTGATCTTATAAATATAGTGATTACATATTAAAAATGAAATCTCACATGCATGTTTATGTGAAGTATCTTATATTCCTTTTGTTCCTTTTTGTTCCTTTTTGTTCTTGCGTTTAAATACTTTTAGGGAGAAAAAAAAGCCAAATTAGGAAGAACAAATAAGGAACGGAATGAGTACAACTTTTAAGTGTGTTTTCTTTAAAGTTGGTAAAATGAAAGACCCTACTAAACTTGCACTTCGCATGAGTATAACCAACCATCAAGTATGCAAGTTAGACTCTTTTAAAAATTGTTATGATGTTAATTAGTAATTTAGTATTATTATATATTGATGATCAAAGGTGAAAGTTCAACAACATAAAATTAAAAAAATGTTATGAAACAACACTGAGGACAATCCAATCTATTAGAAGTGCGACTCTATTTCTTTCAATGGGCCTTACTCCAAGTCAACCTCAAACAATGAAATAGAATAACGTTATACAAAGACTCGAGTGTACACCAATCTTCTTCAATCATTATTGTATTTCTTAGGAGTAATAATAAAAGTGTATTATTAATCTTCTAAGGCTATGTTCAGTTCACCTTATTTTTGTTTATTTCAGATCTAGTCAGATCAGATCAGTTCAGATCATGCTTATATTTAAAAATCATTATTACTATTAAATGTCTTTTATTACATATTAGTAAAAATTATAATAATTGAATATTAATAAAGTACTCATTGAGACGAATCAAACAAGACCCCACATGACTATATTTTTTATTATATATTGAGAAAATTTTAAAAGATAAAATCTTGTAATCTGATCAGATCAGATCAGAGAAAATAAGTTCAGATCAGATCAGATAAGTTCATATCAGAAAATTTCAAATGAACTAAACATAGCCTAAGTTCTAACGATAATCAAGTGTATATATAGGGTAGAATGATTTCAGACATTATTAATTTAATGACTAATTGAGTCTCTTCATCTTACTACTCGTTTTCTTTATTCTTCCTACTTTAATATCCATGTTTGCCAATACACGTTTAATTTTTTTTTTTTGTGTATTAGTAAAAATAATAATAATTAGATATGAATAAAGTACTCATTGAGATGTATTAATTAGAGTATAATATAGAGATTGATTTATCTACTCATCGAATAATCCACCCACTAGAATTATATTAGACAATTAAAAAAATACTTCATCGGTTTATTTTTAAGTGCAACATTTTGACTTTTACACTATTCACACACCTCACTTTGACCGTACATTTTCACTAGTTATATAGTAAAAAAATAAAAATGCTCCTATAAAATATTGTTGGATTTATTTCATTACATATTTATATAATATCAACTTTTTATAACTTTTACAAATACTTAATTTGCGATATTAATGGTCATAATTGTGTATTAACAAGTGTAAAAGTCAAATTACACGTATTTAGAAACGAAAATTAGTACTCCATTTCATAGATCACAAAGTTACATCGAATGAGACAAAGACTTTAAATTAGTTAAAGGTGAAGGAGGAAAGACAAACGTGTGCTACTCTGCCACACCAAAAGAATCCTGAAAAATGTTCTGGTTTGGCAAATGGTAAGGAAGAGTTGAAGAGACATGAATGAATGAATGAATGAATGAATGATGCTCTACATAATATGTGGGACAATGCAAGGAAGACGACTTGTCAACACTGATACCAACACTACTTGTAGTATACTGTGTTAGAGAAAGAGAGAGCCACACATCTTTTTTATGGCAGCGAATTCGAAAAGAGATAGATGTAGACTTCACCTTAAGTTTCTTCTACGTGACAGAACTCACAACTCACAAGTGTGAGTTATATTTTCTGTTTGTCCTGTAATCCCTCCGTCCCAATTTATTTGCTACATTTTGCCATTAAGATGTGTCTCAATTTATTTGCTACATTTATAAATAGTTCCATATATAATACATAGGTCCCACACTTTATTTACAAATTTGTCATCACTCCCTCCTTGTTTTTGTAAATGTTTCCATATATAGTACATAGGTCCCACAATTTACCTATTTACTTTTTTTGTTAATTCTTGTTATGGCAATGATCCCCACTCCCTCCTTGGTCTTTGTGATAAAGTAAATGTAACAAATAAATTGGGACGGAGGGAGTAATAATGTAGACTATCATGCACCGTTGTCTTGTGTCTCGTAATAAAAATGAGAAGGTGCAAATGTGCAATTTATTCACAGGTTCGAAACCCCCTTGGCCCTTTCTGTAATACTCCGTATTTTTAGTAAGTTATTAGTTATATCTTTTTAAAAGGTTTTATATACTAAAAAGGCTTTTATTAATTATAAAGGTTTCAAATAGGCCTTTGTATTAAATTATGGGGTTTTCAAATAAATTCTAGCCCAAATTATATACTGGGCCTAAGTTTATAACTTGTAATCCAAGTAGTTAGAAGATATTTTTAAAAGAAATTTCGAAAAGGATTAAAAAAAAAAAAAAAAAAAAAAGAAAGAAAAAAGGAAGTCTTTAAATGACGTGAAGGAACTCACGCCAGTGAGTTACCTTGTTCCAAGGTTGTTTCTTTTTATTATCTTATCTTTTGGGTTAATTTGTTAATTGGTTTATTTTATCTTTTGGTTAAATTAGCATCTAGACTATTTATCTTGCGGAATATTCCTCTATTCTACCTATATTATCATAAAAGATATTTTATCCTAGCTAAAATTAATTATCTTTCTCAAAAATTTATCTTTTAGTTCCTATTCCTATTCTTATCTTTGTTACCCAACTAGTATAAATAGGGGTCTCCACCCACCATATTTTTCACACCAAATTTGAGGAATAAATCTCTTTTTTCAAGTTTAAATCCTCTCTCCCTCTTAGCCTACCTTCTCTATTTTTCTCCCTAGTAGTTATTATTTTAAAGGTGCGTGTATATGTAGATTTTTAAATCTTGTTTTCTTATATGTAGTATCATAATTCTAGGTTTGTTATTTTGGATTTGGAATCATGTTTTTCGTGAGTTCTATATAATCTTGTTTAGAAGCGTCTTAGATTCATGATTGGTATTATACTGTCAAGCTTATCATTGATTTAAATATATACATGTTCAAGTAGTGGGTGATGTTTGCATATTAAGTTGCCTCCATTATTATTATTAACTATGCTTAACGTGGGCTTGCTTTAGGAACTTACACCACCATGTCATTAAATTATAGTAGTTCTCAATTTTTTTGAAGTTCTCAAGTAATCACCAACTAAACAGTAGGATTGGAGTACGTTGTTATTCGACTACAAGTCATTAAATTGCGCATTCTTGAAATCTAAGTAGCTGCAAATTCGAATTACGATATATAACTTTAGAGTTTTGCCATGCTGCTTTAAATCTGCAACTTACATATTTTGTCATGCGATGGCAGTTATATGTTATTCAGTAGACAAATTGTTACGAAATATAATTATAGCACAATAGCATGGTTTTGTTTTTACTATATTAATTTGGTCATATAATAGTTGCTTTTAATGCTATTACTTCTAATAAGAGTTTTTATGAACAAGTTATTTATATTATGCTTTTATATGGCTAAAGTTTTATATAAGAATTATTATTCTTTTAAAGGAGGATTATTTCCGAAAGATTTTCTTAGTTATATGATCTTTATGATCACAATTTATAAAGAGGCCACGGCTTGTTATTTATTAGCAAGAACGGTAGCTATTATATTTTACCCATGTACTTTTTGTATAAGTCATGTGGACAAGGTAGTTCCCCGTAATAGACTCAGTAAGGAATACTAAACTTGGGGGGTGTGCACACTTTAGGAAAGGTACCTAGGCAAGGAAACGAGTTTTATTAAAGTTATATACTTTATATTATACAAGTATCCAAGGAATTTATACAAGTTATTTCAAGTATTCAAGAAAGGTTTATATGAATATTCTTTTGAATGTTTAATAAAGTGTTTAAATTTCCGCATATACATGTACTCAGTATTTTTACTGACACGCATTTTGTTTTGTTTTATGGCTTTGTCCCTGTGATGATCCTTTTGGTGAGCAGATTTTTCAGGTTGATTGATGCATACTACATATGGGGAGCTAGTGAGGATTACTACATAGCTTAGTTTAGTAGTCATTATGTTTTACATTTCCCTTTGTCTTAGTTGAAACAATAAATTTTTATTTATCAATAAAGAGAAGTTATTTTTATTAATTCCGCTGCATTGTTAATTTAGTAGTTAGTAGTTTTAGCCTTTAACGTTATCACGTGGCGGTAATACTCTCAAGTTTCTCAAGTGTTTATATTAAAATATATTCTTTATAAAGAGAGAAACTTGGGGGTGTTACACTTTCCCCTTCTTTGTACTTTGTACCGCCTTCGTGACTCATATGAATCAAAAAAATGTATTATATTATTATTCTTTTTGCATAGGGGGGAGTTTAGCAATTCACGATTGGTGGTTGTTTTTGATTGGTTTAGTTGGTTAATTTGATATTAACATTTTATACTGGTCTTTTAAGTGTCAGCTGTTTGCAAAAGTGTTTGGTAAAATTAATTGTGGTTATTAGCTGTTGGTTGTTTATTAAAAAGTTTGTGGAACAACAAGCCAAAAACCAATATAAAAAAAAACTACTCTAGAGTCTAGACAACCTTTTCATTTTAGCTTAAAAGCCAGCTTTTTCAGCTAACCAAAAAACTAATAATCAAACACCTTTTTTAGCAATCGACCAATTTCAAAACCCAAAAGCCTGAATAAGCCATTACCAAATAATAATGTGTAGTTACAAGGAATTGATCACATGACCTTTGAAATGAAAAGTGGAAGGTTAACCATTAATCCAACATAACACCATTGTTTAGTATTTCAAAATAAATTATCATAAAGTCTTATTAATATATCTCACTAAAAGATTTGCACAAGTAGTTAGATAGCTAACATTTTTATGATAACAACAAGAGACTATTATAGACATATTCAATTCCTTGTAGAAAGTTAACTTATTCCTTTCATCCCCAAATTTGTAAGGGTTTATTTTTCAAAAATCATGTAACTACTTATCATGTCATTTCGTCAATTTTTCCTAACTTGACAAAAAAAGTTATGAAAAGTAACAACCCCGAGCATCGCCCGGGACACTCACTAGTTACATCCAACTAAAACCCGATTTTTTCGGACACAGTTGCAGTTTAATCAACTCGCTTCAATTTAATTAAGTGCATCTAAGAATTTATCTCACAGCTTTGATTCTATTTGATTTAATTCAGTTCAAAAAAGGCCTAGCTAAACCGTAACCTTTACAAATTATATTCCAATACTTCACTAAGGAGTGAAAAGAGAGACAATCATCCATAGCTTTGAACCCAAGGTCACAAATGAATAGTGTGTATATATGTGATCATTTGTGGGCTTGAACGAGTTACTAGCCAAACTTAGTCTTAAATTTTTATCAACGGACCTAACATGCCTAGTCGTCCAAGCCCTTTTATGCGGCTTAACTATTTGTTCATGACCCACCGTAATAAAAAGACAGACTTACCTGCGAGTCTAACGAGCCTAATAAAAACTCTAGTTTAATATTTATAGATTAAAACATAATTTTAATTTAAATAGTAATAATGGATAATCACAACATAAGGTAAAGAAAAAGTTCCAAAATTTCCTAACAAAAATGTTAAAGAACGACAAATTATTAACAATTAGGAACAGGACCAATCCGAGATTTTAAAATTCTTCTTTATCCAAACAATTGTTTCCCCCAATTATTCCAGAATCAGAAATGAAATTCAAATATCCAAATTCCAAACACACCATTAGTAAAATTATAGAGAACTACTATTATTTATGCATATACACTCAGGTCACATTTTACTGTTTACTACGTACATAAGATAAAAACATGCAAATAACACACATGAAAATTAATTAACGAGGTGTCTTGCTGATAATACTATATTTAGGGGCATTTTTTTTATGAGATAGGAGCATATTATCTTAATTAAAACTTAGTGATATGATTACCCACTAATTATATATATGCTTAAACAAAAACTCTTGAAGTTGCATGCGCACCAGCACCAGGATTACAATCCACCTCTCGTAGCTCAGTTCTTAGCCCTTTTCCTTGTGCATTTGCCAAGGGATGAATTCCATGCTCTAAACCTTTCATGTATGCACGATTTTCTCTCTCCTTCTCAAAGTTTACGTTGAATTTCTTCTCCACATCTACGTACATAGAAGTGGGAACAACAAAGTTAAATAAAGCGCAACATACATTACAAATGTTCGTGCACGACTAATATTATTAGTCACACGCATAAAAGACAAACTAACGATATTAAAACACAACTCATAATAATTGTAAGTACTCTAAGTAACCTAAAAAATCGCTCATAATAATTGTAAATACGTAACCCGTATTAACTCTAAGTAACCCAAAAAATCGAAAAAATCACTTATAATAATTGTAAATACGTAACCCGTATTAACTCTAAGTAACCCAAAAAAATCGCAAATCCCCTACTATATCGATCAATAGCCTCTAAAATAAGTAACCCTCATAGAAAACATAATTCATACGTAACCCAATAATTATGAGCAATTTCTATGCATTAATTGATCCTTTATTAAATCAATTACTAATGCATAATTTTTCATAAATTCGCAATTTATTTTCATATTAAGTAGTGAATTCATGTCTTATGTGCATCTCTGAGGACTGCATATAACATAATTCTATAAATAACTCCTAATATATTGATTAGTAACCTCAATATATATATAATGGAGTAATCAATAATCATATCCTCCATATTACATACATAACTCTTAGTATATTTTATTCTAAAAAAAACTACTAGTATATTTATTAGTAACCTTAAAACACATAAAATCAAGGTTATATATAAGTAAGTCTTAATTATAAAGGACACTTGGATTTTTAATGATATGACTTGTTATCTCGCACGTGAAACACCAAAAGGGCACAAAAAGAAAAAAGAAAGTCTTAATTAATTACCAGCAGCAAGATGAGGATAGAGTTGGCCATCACGAGTAAGTGCCATCATCACTTGGGGAAGACCTAAGGGGAGGTTATCACCTCGGTCGACCTGCCAAAAATGAATGGTCTTACCATAAGTTTGAGCCACCTTAGCAAGGTCCTGGCGTTGAACAGATCCAGGAACCCCAGGTAAAAAGAGCACCCCACTCTTAACCTCATATTCATGGGAGTGCCAGAGCCGCTTCTCGGCGTCTGGCAACGTCATGAAGAGGTTCTCCGATACGATGTATTCGATGCCTATGAGGCGGGCATCCGCCTCAGGGCCGTCATAGATGAGGCATTGGCGCATTTCCTCGTTTTGGTGCCCGCAGAAATGGTGTGCTTCGACTTGTCGTGTCATGTCGTCTCCATAGAAGTGGAACCTATATATGGGACAGGAAAAAAGTAGTTCACAAGTGTAATAATAGAAATCTCTTTTTTTACACTAAGACCGACCCTTGAGATAGGACCAACCTATATAGTAAAAAATCTTATATATGTCCCGTATCTTATATCCCGTGTTTATAGAATGTATCTATTAATCCTTAAGATAGGACCAACCTATATAATAGAAATCTTATGTCCCGTGTTTATAAAATTTATCTATAAACATGGATGTTATGCCACTCAATCTTATCAATCGACGTTTATATTTCTCTTAATTCATATTTCTTTTTACAATAGAAGTTACAGTTTATGTGCATGCAAGTCTAATTTATCAAACTTTATAGCAACTATTGTATCTTATTGATCCAAATTGCTTGCAATTTCAGATCGGATCAGATCGGATATAGGACAACTTGATTTCTTCATTCATTACCATTCATCGTACAAAGCACATATAGTTATGGGGTTACTAATCCTTTCCATGCAGATCACTTGAAAATAATCTAATAGAGTACTTAGATTATAGTTAGATATCCTTAAAGATCAATTTAAGGATATTCTAAACTTCTCCGATCCTTTGTTTGTACTTAAAAATAATTCAAATATATACTCGTAGCATCACTTTTGTTATCATGTAGAAACATATTATTTCTTTATGGCTAGTTTATTATTATTTATTTAGTTTTTAGTTTTCACATCTTCTAGAAAGTAACAACAGAAATATACAAACTTTAGATATGGAAACCAAATAAATCCTAAGTTTATTTTCTTGTCAATTTTTCAATTTAGATACATATGATGTTATATACTTGCTATGACAACTTTTGAATTTATCTCGGCATATAAGGCAACATAGAAACACCAAAAAATAGAAAAAAATAATAACTACATATATCATTTAAACAAAAAAAAAGAGAAAAAAAATAATACATCTAAACCAAAATGCAGTTTTTTGAAAAAACAAATGCAAAGACAATTAATTCTACACAGTTAATTAAATTTTAACTAATAAAATTGAGTTGCTATGAATAATAGGTCAGAAGTTCGAATCCCCTTCCCTTCTCTATACCTTATAAAACTTTCATGGCTCATATAAATAAAAAAATTATTAAATTTTCTATATGCTTTCACACATGTATATATAAGACTTGTACCACTTATATCATCACTTTCATAATCGATGTTTTACATAATAACAAATAAAAGCACTAGGGGAAAAATTTACGCGCAGAGATGCTGGTGGATGGCGTTAACGGGGCCGAACTTCTGAACTGCGGCGGTGGCGGTCTCGAGCATGGTGGTGCCGGTCTTAGTAGGCTCGCCGGGAACTTGTGGATGTGTCGACATTTTATGCCAAATTTTCGCTCTTCTTTTTTTGTTCACCTGATATTTTTTCTTTCTTTGTTACTTTGTTTTGTGTGTAAGCCAAAAACTATACTAGAAGAGTAACGAGTTTTGTGCGTGTTGTTTAGGAGTTTATATTTGGGAGATAAAGGATGATGTACTTAACACTTGGGTTTTCATGCAGTATTACACGTACAATAGATGGGAGACATAACGTGTCTTATTTGCCTTCTTTTACATTGTCTTAGGAAATTTTTGCCATTAATTTAGGATCTGATCTATCACCCCATGCTTTCATGATTTGGCTATATTTGCACTATTGTTGCACACTTTTTTTGCGCAAATAAGTATATGTATCCAAGTGTATATAGAGGACGATGCATCCTCTTCTAACTTATATCGTTTTATTATTTTTAGAGTCTATAATTTTTAAAAAATTGTTGTTGTTTTTTTTCTTAAAATTTGTAATTAAAGATTCCTTTTTCGAATTTAAATTAAAAGTATATCTTCTTTTACCTTAAGCGTAAATATTTACTTACTATGTCTTCTTTTTATTATAACATATGTTCTTTTATAAATATTGAACAATATGCTCTTTAGTTTTAATTCGTGTATTCTTTTTTAAAGTAGACTAGTTGTTTAAAAAAATTGTGTTTTTTTTATAAATGATATGTTCTTTTTGGGTGCACAATAAACATTGTGCACCCCAATACATAATCCACACTTTGCTTTTTTGGGTTCCTTGTTTTTTCTAAAAAAAAAATTTAGCAACCCTTTCGAAAAGATAGAAACTCTTTTTTGGGATTTCTAATAGTAGTATATGAATATTATTGAATTTTTTCCTTGGATAATGCAAAATTGGGTTTTAATTCCCAAAATATGCCCAAAAAAACTAAAATTCCCTGCGTACCGTCCACGTAGGACGGCACGCGAGAATTTTTTTTTTTTAGTAAAACCGCTACTTGCAGTAGCGGTTTACAAGTGCCGAGAATTTTTTTTTTTCAACTTAGGTAAAACCGCTACTCGGAGTAGCAGTTTACAAAAAAAAAAAAAAAAAAAAAATTCAACTTAGGTAAAACCGCTACTCGGAGTTGCGGTTTACAAAAAAAAAAAAAAAAAAAAATTTAAGTCATAAACGGGCCCAAACCCATAAATTACCAAGTCCATGAAGGGATCTCCATTCCCTATAAATAGACCTCACATCTCTCAGTTGAGGGGACGGAAAAATCATTATTCTCAAGAGCTCATAAAATTCTCTTAGAATTCTCTCTGCAATTAGTCAACAAGCACATCAAAATTGTGCCGACTATTCAGATACACTCAAACATATTCGACTGAGATTCAAGTTTGTCAGCCCTCATTCGAATATACCCAAACCACACTCAATAAATCTTGACCACAAACGTCATCCACACTCAAACTCAGGTTGACGTTGACAACAGGTCAGTCTACATTCAACTCCACGTCGACACCAACACGTGTCACTCTCAAGCTACGAAACAGAATCAGAGGACTTAGTTTATTTTTCATTATAAACTGTTTACAGAGATTGTACTCAATACATTTATTGAAATATAATTTCTTTGTTACTTTGTTTCTCGTCTTATTTATTTCGACTCGAAAATTTGTGTTTACAACCGCTACTCCGAGTAGCGGTTTATATTTATAAACCGCTACTCAGAGTAGCGGTTTATTTTAAAATTAAACCGCTACTTTGAGTAGCGGTTTCCGTGGGTTAAAACAAAAAAAAATAATTTTCTCGCGTGCCGTCCTACGTGGACGGTACGCAGGGAATTTTAATTTTTTTGGGCATATTTTGGGAATTAAAACCCACTTTTGCATTATTTAAGGAAAAAATTCGAATATTATTACATCCCATTTATTAATACTTTGCAACATGTTTTTTTTTTCAAGATTTTATAATACTTGCAAGATTTCTTTTTTCGACAAGTTGTTATAAAAAGAATTAAATTAAAGTCGCTTTGATTCATGTTTCCATTTTTTGTCTTTTTCCTTTACGGGCCATGCACTATTTCTATTATATAATTATCCACCCTAAATTATGAATATACACTCAAATTTTAAAAAAACAATCAAATTCATTTTTTTACCAACTTTTAATAAAAAACTTTAAAATAAATGTAATTAAGCAATTTAACATATTTGTGCATATATAACTAATTTTCATACTTTGTATGTTGCAATACTCCCTTTTTATTTTCCTACTATACTCACGTAAAATCTCACACGTAAGGAGGGGAGTATAAAAATGGAGATTATTTGCACAATGGGTTAGTCCTGGAGCATATTTCATAGTGTCTACTTTTTAAAATTCAGAGGTATGATAAACATCTAACTGATAGAAGTTCTTAAGTGATAGCGTAATATAAACATTAGGAAGCTAAATTAAATTTACGCCTCTGTTTTTATCATTCTCACTTGAAATTCTGACACTATTCGTACTTAGAGAGAATATTCTCTTTTTTTTTTTCAATTTATAAGAAAAAATATAGTCATGTGGGGTCTTGTTTGATTCGTTTTAATTATTATTTTATTAATATTCAATCGTCATACTCCCCCGTCCCATAATATAGTGCCTACTTCATTTTTTGTGGGTCAAACTTTAAAATCTTTGACCAAATATTCTCATCTGTATATATAAAAAAAACATATTCATGTGGGATCTTGTTAGATTCGTGTCAATGTGTAGTTTCATAATATCAACTTTTTATATATGTTATTAATACCGAATTGAAGACATTAAAGGTCAAAGTTACATATTGGAGACCGTGTAAAAAAGAAACAAACACTATATTATGGGACGGATAGAGTAATTTTTACTAATATATATTGAAATATATTTGAGTTCGAAGATGTATATTAGGAGACGCGCACAAGAAAGTGACAATGATAAAAAAACAGAGGGAGTAAAAACTTATAAAAGTTGCTAAATTACTAGAATAACTTTACATTTGAAATGTATTTGCTTATATAAGAAACCTTTAATATACAACAAATGACAATTTGTCCAAACAAAAACTGAGTTAGATTAAAAGAGCAAGTATTGTATTGTCAGTCTAATCATATCACTCTAGTCGGACCATCTAATTTTTTAATGAGATAGTATTGTGTCAGACTCGTCTGACAAACCATTCTCGTCGGACGAAACTACGCACATCTTAGTTAAAAGCATCAAAAGTGTCTTTCTCTTCGTATGGATTAGACCTTGCAAATGTAACCTTCCCTAGTGATAAATCAGCTTTGCCTTTCTTCTTAGACAATGATTTCTCACAGCTGAAAGAAAAAAAGTTCAATCAAATAAACAATATCAAGACCAAATGAAAGAAAAACAACACAAACTGAAAGAATAATATGACTAACTGAAACAAAGTAAAATGAAACCTGAATGAAAAAAGAAGCACTAACTGAAAGGAAAAAAGAACCAAATGAAATAAACAAGCAACAAACAGAAACATAAACAAACCAAATACCCAAATAAACACACCAACTGAAAACAAATACACCATTACCAAAAGAAAGGTAGTAATATGTAAATACCAAAGAAACCATAAGCTAAATACTAAACAACTGAAACACATAAAATTCACATGAATCATTAAACAAACCAAATAAACAAATTAAGCAATTCAATAACAATCTGAAAGAATTTACACACCAACTGAAAAAAATACAAGAATCAACTGAAAGAATACAATAATCAACTGAAAACATCAAAAAATCAAAGAAAAACAAAATCAAAAATACCAAATGAAAGGTAGAAATGTCTAAATGAAAGAAAAACAACATCAAATGAAAGAAAAACAAATGTGAATGATACAAAACAACAATTAAAACACACAAAAAAAAAATGTAAATGAAACAAAGACAGCATCAACTGAAACAAACACATAATAAAATGAAAGAAAACAAACAAATAAAATGAAAAACAACATAAATACTACGAAATGATAAAACAACAATACCAACTGAAAAAACACTTAACTAGATAAAATCAATACAACTACTAAATGACAACAACATCCATCACAATCAAAGCGAAAAAATCAACAAAGTAAATAGACAAAAAAACAAATGAAACAAAAACAACAATAAAAGAAAGAAATAAAAAATTAACTGAACAAAATAACTACGAGATATCGAAACATACCTTGGATCATAATCAACATCTTTCTCAAAGCCCGCGCGCGTTAAGTTGGGCTCAACCCGTCCAACGGAACCTATTGGGTCAGACGGTCTGACCCAATAGTTTCACTTTTTTAATATACTTTTTCTTTGATATAAATAAGCGACTAAATGATATAAACGAGATTCGATCATGGTAGTACAAGATACGAATAGTAAATACTATACAAATAGTAAACTATTTTTTTTGGAGGCCCCACTTTGGAGACCCGTTGGTAAGGAGAAAGACCATACTGAACCAGCACCTCGCTCAGTAGTACAACAATTTTTTTTTGGGGGCCCTTACTAGAAATCCGTTGGTAAGGAGAATGACCCTACTGGACCAGCAACTCGCTCAGGTCAGCCAGCCCAGCTACATAGGTCAACGCTTGAGAGTAGGGGGAATATAAGGGAATCCCTACCCCTAAGCACTAGTAGATCGTGGAAGTCACACCACCTTCACCAAACAAGGTTAATAATAGTACAACTATTTATAAATAACTAAAGACAATTAAAGTATAAGATACGAATAATAAATACTATACAAATAGTATAATAATTTATAAACGGAGGAAGTATACGTTAAAAGCAAGTGTTGCATTAATTTTCGAGCGAAGGAACCACTTTAGACCTGCTAACGAGGTCCTCACTCTTCAGTCTTCACCATCCCATTCCAAAGTGGGCTTTAGGAGTTAACAACTTACAACTACTAGAAACCCAGTAAAGTAACCAAGAAAATCAACCAACAACCCAGAAATTTCTGAAACCTTCATCTCTCAGAGTAGCAGCAGCCATTAACAACCGTTAAACACTCTCTCTCTATCTCTCTTTCTCTCTCATCACTCATCATCAACAGATCTTAGCATCAATGGTAGGCGTACCTCTCTCTCTCCTCCGTCGTTGAGTTGCGCGATTTCTTTCTCTCTCATCGGATTGCGGTGGTGGTGGTGGTGGTGAGTGTCGCTCTTTTCTTTCTTTCTCTTTCTCTCTCCTTTGATTTTGTATATCGTATGTTGTTTGACCTAATTTGGTTGTTATTTCGAAAAATGTGTGTAAATTTTCCAGGATTTTGTTCTTGCTGCTGCTTTTCCCCAATTATGGCTTCCAAAGGTCCTAGGTCTAAACTTGATCATGACTCAAGAGCTAGGCGTCAAAAGGTTACTTAATTCTTTCGAACTTCGTTTTTTTCTAATACTCGCAACGATACGTTTCGTATTTTAGGAAGTTCTCTATTACTTGCAATATGTTGTTAGATTGAGGATGTTAGAACTTTAGAAGGCTATGTATGAATAATTTTTTAGGCCATGTTGTTCCGGGTATAGTTTGAGTTCAGCTTAACTACTTTCCTCTCGCAGTTTCAGTTCAGTTCAGCCCAACGATAAGTTTAGATACTTCTCTATTACTTGCAATATGTTGTTAAATTGAGGATGTTAGAAGGCTATGTATGAATAATATTTTAGGCCATGTTGTTTCGGGCATAGTTTCAATTCAGCTTAACTACTTTCCTCTCGCAGTTTCAGTTTAGTCTAGTTCAGCCCAACGTTAAGGTTCCTATTTTAGGAAGTTCTCTATTACTTGCAATATGTTATTAAATTGAGGATGTTAAAAAGGCTATTTATGGATAATATTTTAGGCCATATTGTTTCGGGTATAGTTTCAGTTCAGTTCAGTTCAGCTCAACTACTTTCCTCGTGAAGTTTTACTTCATTTCAGTTTAGCCTTATATAATAGGAACTAGGGGTGCATTCTCTTTGCTTTGTTAAACTTGAACTTATTTGTCTTGTTATTGGAACTTATTGAAGCTTATATTCGTAAGATTGGAAGATTATTGGAACTTATAGTCTATAGACTTGGAACTTAACTGTTTTATCTAGGTAAAAACAGCGCATTTTTATTCTGATGAAGTTTGCAGTTACATGCTGGCTTGTTGTATAGGAGATTGGTTGTAGGATATTTGAGTATTAATTGTGTGGAAGTTTAGAAAGGTGTTAAGGGGAAAGGATAGTCTGATTAAACGAGTGCTAAAGCATAATCCAAGTGCTCTCATGTTAATATCATTGTTAGAGTGATGGAAGAGTTGGGGGGGGGGGAATTGGAGATTGTTGAAGTGTGAAAGTTAAATCTTTTGGTTAGCTAGATTATATGAAGTGGTTGGCATTTGGCAGAGTTAAAATCTCTTACAATTAATTCAAAAGGCAAATGTTTATTGGACGTCGAGTGTACTCGACATTTAAGAAAACCTCCATCGAGGTAACATGACCTATTGCATAATGATTTAAGGTACCATGCGCTCTCAATAATTCTATGGAGGTGCCATGAAATTCAGAACTGGCTTAAGTTAAGTACTATTAGGCTAACGGAAGTTCAGTGGTGATATTAGCATGAGATGATTATCTAGGTGTTAATAATTAGTTTATCTTAGAGGGGAGGTTGCTGGTGGCCTCAGCTGCATAAGAACTATAACCTTTTGCTTGAAAATTCATTGCACTGATTACACCTGCATAATGGCAAGAGGAGCGCTCTTTTATGTCTCTTCACCATGATCCAATTGAGAGAATCAAAAAGCATTTTCCTAGTCTCCCAGAAACCGCTCTAATAGTCAACTTCACTGACATGGTTATTCAGTGATGTTCTTGTTTAAGTTGCTTTATATTTGCTGAGGGACAACTCAAATATTATGGAGGCCCTATGAGATCAAGATAAACTTGGTCCCTATATTCGTAGTTGTTCAAAAGGAAAATTTAATTTTTATAGGAATATGTAAGATGCCAATTTTTTTGAACTCTAGATGAGTACGAAGAGACATTATCACAACTTCAAATCTAGTTGCTTCAGATCTCTGTATTTCTGTCAATCGAACGTAGTGGCCTTTTTGCAATGAAAGTTTAAAAGATAATCAAGACATTTGCAATACATGGTGCAAAATATACAAATCAAGAAATCCAATACCAACAATGGAGAATATTGAACTCCCCCCAAATTGGAGTCCCAAATTCCTGTAGCGTGTGCTGTTCTATATTTTGTATGTACTTAAGTGCAACACACACCCATTTCTATATATATATATATATATATATATATATATATATATATAACCTTCTACCTTCTGATATGATATGCTGTGACATATTGCTTTTTATATTGTTCCAGGCGCTTGAAGCTCCTAGAGAACCTCGTCGTCCTAAAACACATTGGGATCATGTTTTAGAGGAGATGATTTGGTTGTCAAAGGTATATGTGTTCATGTGTCATAGTTGCTTTTTTGAACTATTCTTCTGCTTCACTCCCTAAAAGAAATTCTTTTGATTTAGTTGCTATTTTGAACTGTTCTTCAGCTTCACTCCCATAAAGAAGTACTTTCAATCATAACATATTTAATTACACCAGGACTTTGAAGCAGAGAGGAAATGGAAGCTAGCACAGGCAAAGAAAGTAGCTTTACGAGCAAGCAGAGGCATGCTGGACCAGGCAACGAGAGGGGAAAAGAAAATGAAGGTTTAGCCCATCAATTTTTTCTTTTTTATTCGATGAAAGGATAAAGTGGCGCACTCTGAAATTGTTTGAATAGTTGTGTTGTTGGTTGATTGTTGCATGTTATAAAGTGAAACCAATCTAATTCAATACCTTATGCAAATAGGAAGGCAATCCTTATCTACGGACTCTTATTGTTGTTTATTGTTATTAACTCTTTTCATGTCTTGTTCTCTTATGCTTGTCATTGTTTGATGAAACAGGAAGAAGAGCAGCGAATGAGAAAAGTAGCACTAAATATCTCAAAAGATGTCAAGAAATTCTGGACAAAAATAGAGAAGCTGGCAAGTTTATATTTTTTCTTACCCTTGATGCAGGAAACTCTCTTATTGAAAATCTATTGTTAAATCACTTGTACAGGTGCTCTACAAGCATCAGTTAGAGCTTGACTATAAAAAGAAGGCGGCACTTGACAAGCAGCTGGAGTATCTCTTGGATCAAACTGAAAGGTGTTACCAAATTGACCTTTGCATGACTTCTATTATCTTTTTTTGTCCCAATATGTAAAGAGAATACGGTGTTACAGTTGAGCATATGGAATGATGAGGAATGAACAACTTGGTGGAATTCACAGGTATTCAACTATGCTGGCGGAAAATCTCATGGGCACATCAAACGCTTGTCCGTCAGGGCAGCCACCCTCTATAGAGGAGAATCATCGTGACTCGCAGCAAAAAGAGAGTGATGAAAAAACAGTGGATGGAGGATCTATGGAACTATTTACAGGTAAGTGGCTTACTGTGCTTGTTTGACTTGCCAAGAAGAAGTGTGCATTTAATATATTGGCTATGATTCACTTTCTACAGAGGCTAATTCAGACACAGAGATGAAACAAGACGCAATGGAAGCTGATGATGATTATGATGTAACATCTGAGGATGAAGTAGTGAGTTACTTCTATTTCTCTTTTTTGTACTTTCCATTCCTTTGCTGAACTTGGCATTAATTTTAAGGTACTGAGAATTAAGGAAAATTATATGCTATTAGTGATGATAGCTGGTTATTTCATGTTCCTGTAGAGAGTGTCATCATAAGTAATTAAAGGTTTTTCTGCAAATGCCTAATTTGAGTGCAAACTTGATGATGACCTGGAATAGTGATTTCTATCGTTGTTGATCGTTAATAATGTACCTAAATGAGATAGCAAATGTAGTTCTAGAGTTGAGCGGTAATACTTGCCCCAAATGTGATTTGAACTAGGGTGACATAGTTTGATCCTACGTGACCGTTGTACTTGTCATAAACTATACATTAGTTCCCACCTTGATTGGTGGAGTGCTTTTTTCTACATAAATCTTCATCTTCTTCTTTTAGCGCCTTTCCTTTCCTTGTTTTGAGCTCATTTATCTTATCTTCCATGGTGTGATACAGGAAGATGATGAACAGACTCTCGAGGAAGATGAAGCTTTGATAACAGAGGAAGAAAGGCAAGAAGAATTGGATGCCCTGCAAAGTGAAATAGACCTACCATTAGAGGAGCTGCTCAAACGCTATTCAACCAGTGAAGGTGATCTACTTTGAAAGCTGCCTCATCGTTTTGGTGGCGTGATTTTTATTCTCACTTCTTTTTTGGGTATCTCAATCTTCATTTTCCAGTCGGAATATAAAGTGAACTATGAGTAACGCTCTCTTTTTTCTTTAGCAAATGGAGTAAATAGTATTGAGGTTTGTGCTGTTGCAACAGAGTTAAATGGCGAGGTTGGCCCTGCTCAGGGTAAGTCAATATTGGCTTGTATGCATGTCATACATTTTTTTCGTGTGGTTTCCTTCATTTCTATTACATTTTTTCCATGAGCTAACATCATCTATTAATTATTTTATCTGTGTTCTCTTTATGTGTATCTTTATATCTTCCATTGTGTATGATCTGCTTGATTTCAGTCAAGGGAGAAAGTTTTCAAGAGGGACATGATGTTGCTGTAGAAAGCCTTGAAAAGGTCGCTCCTGGTAAGAGTATGATCCATGAACCTACCACATTTCTCTTATATTTGGAAGTTCTTGTAGTTCATTGAAATTGATCTGTAAAGTTATTGATGTTTGGATTGTTACTGTCTACAGATGAGGAAACTGATTCTCTTGCTGTACCTAAGGTAGATGTTGACTGCTCATCAGAGATTGTTAGTCGTCGTTGTGTAAGTTGTATGTGTTTACCAGGGTTGCTCTATCTTCTGGGAAGCTGAGAGCTCTATGTGATCGTAACTCATTATTTTCAGGTTCAAAGCAACGGTTCTTCTACGACAACGACCTCTGCATCTAAAGTTGACCCCTATGTGCCCGGAAACTCACCTGATGACATCCCAAACTCCGACTTTGTAGATTTGGATTATGATGATGAGCAGGTAAGTAAATTCTTTGATGCAGCTGGCTTGTATCCTCCTAAATCCTTTGGAGTTTGATGGGTCACAAACTATCAACTAACATTAGTTGATCTTGTTAATTGTTCTAATCTTGTTGATTTGCCAGTGTTCTTTGTATGTCCAAAAAGTGATGTAGCATGTTTTCACTTTTGATCCAAGGGAAGCTATTAACATTAGTATTGCACTTATTGTTCAGTTGCAGAGGCTGGATGAGTTTGCAAGGGTTTAGGGGGAAGAGTATTAACCAATAGGCTTGTAGAAATGGAGCATATAATATAAGAATGAGTCTCTCCCAAATTCTACAAGAAGAGATTTAATGCCAATGCTGTTTAGGTTCTAAATTTGTCTTGCTTGATTTGGAAAATATGTCATGCAAATGTTCTGCCGCACTGCTTGATCCCCCTCCTAGGTAAGATAGAGTCTTAGGATGTCTAAACTTATGCAGTCTTGCCCCTATGATGTAATCAGTCATGAAATGAGGCTTTGGGGGTCTAAATACGAATTTTGTGCATTTTCTGGGTGAGTTAAGAGTGTTTCCGCTGTTTATCATATTTTGATGTAGACTTGTAGTTTAAATCATGCATCAATGTTTATGTTCTATATCTTTTTGCTGCTTTCTTTTACCTTATCTGCTTTTGCTCATGAAGCTTTGCTGACGTGTTCTGCGCTGTCCAGGCAGATGATGAGTTTGTCATTGCCCCAGGCGAGGAGAAGGTACAGGGTCATAACACTTTGCTTCATGTTGTACTTCTGATATTAACCTTGTTTATGTGCGATATTAAGATGTTGTAAGTTGGTCATGCCATATTTGTCGCTGTGCCGCATTTTTCTTTGCTGAATGAAGGATATGTGTTTTTGCACATTCTTTTTTATTGGAAAGTGTAGAATTGAACACGGACTAGCAACTGTAGCCTTACTATGCAACTAAAGTTTTTTTCGCAACTAGATTGGAGTCCTACACTAATGGTTCATTGCTTTTGCACTACTTTGTGGATCAAGAAACACATCCATTTTTTCCTGTAGTCTGAGGTTTTGTGTATGATAAAATCTAGAGTGATATTTGGTTATCCGCTGTTAAGTTCCTTTTTAACCACTAATAAATGGTGGTTTCTTTCCTGATAATTCTTTTCAATTAAATTTTTATTTATTTCTTAAGACTTTTGTTTAAACTTTTGGTTACTTTAACAATAGAACATACCTTCAGTTGCCATTGTGTTTGTGGTAAGAGGGCCAAGTTCAGAAAAGCAGCATGACATGAATTATTGCATTGTGGTTGTGAATTTTTTTGTAAGCAGCTAAGTTAATCAATAATATGATAAGTAAATCAACTCAAAGATCTAAACTCAATTTACTGTAGACCTTTTATTATGTAGTTTTGACCACATCTGCGCACAGATCATAAGTATTTGGAGGCCAAAATGTGCATAGCCTCATGAAGATGATTAATGAGGTTGGTGGTGGTGCGCTTCTAAGAAAAAAAATCATCATAAGTTTGAGGGCATAGCTTCTCCTTGTCAAGGTTGCAAGCTCCTTTTATAGGCCTTTGTGTGGCTGAGTCGAGTATTAGGTTTTGGGTGATGCAACATTTCTTGATGAGAGGTTTTCCTGCCTCACTGACCTTCGTTTTTCTGCCGAGCATAGACAGGAAGAATGAGGACTGAGAAGAGGAAGTTGAGGGCACAAAATTGTTTTGCCTGAGAAGAGCTGATGGTGGAGCACCTAGTCACCGACACAGGTACTATAAGGCTTGTGTGCTTATGATGGTGGTATGGGGACACTGGATGAGCATTGGTGGTGATTTTTTATGGTGTTGAAGAGCGATGGCATTGGTGATAGTGAGCTTTATAGTGTTGGAAAGTGATGAGATATGAGGTCAGTATATTGACGATGGATTTGTTGATGGTTCTAAGTGGGAGCAAATGGTGGTGGTAAAGCATTGGTGGTGATTGTTTAGGGCGTTGAGAGCGATGTCAGTGGTGGTCGCCGGCCTCAAAATAGACGAAAATCTTTCCGGTGTTGGAAAATGATGATAAATGTAAAGTCAGTTTTATTGACGATGGATCTGTTGATGGTTGTAAGAGGGAGCAAATGGTGGTAGTATGATGGTGGAGGGAGTAGCAGGGAGGGTTTAGAGTTACCTTTGGGGGGGGGGGGGGTTGTATAGAGAAAGGGAATAGATTTACCCAAATTGTTCCCCTCACTGAAATTTTCCGACCCTTTCTAGTTATCTTTCTCTTCTCCCCCTTAATAAGTTCTCCTTAGCTGGGATGCTATTTGGAGGTTGTAAAGCTTTTGCTTATAAGAAACTTATTACAAGTCTCCCATATAGCTTGTCTAGTTTGTTACATGTAATCTTTCATATTTTGCTGTAGAACTTCTCAGTAGATATGGCTTTTGTAGGGGTTTTGTCTATAATGTTGTCTTTGTTAAGAAACCTATTCTGTTGCAAAAGTCTCAGGACATATGTCCTGTATAGAATTTGTCTATACTGTTTCTGCCTTTGGTGAAGAAACATTCTACATATCTATGCTCTTGTTGTGGTTGTTGCGGGTTGAAATAGATCCGAGATATTATGTGTATTTCTTAGTTTATTTTTTTGTGTGGCTATAATACTGATTTGTGTCGTTAGGATGATGAGGCAACGCTGGAGGAGGAGGAGGAGTTGGCAAGAGCAGAGTCGAGAAAGCCTGAAGATGAGGTTAGCACATATAATTGCAAGCTTAGGCACTTCTCATTATCGTAGTCTATTTTCAGAGCTTTTGTGTATTAATCCTTTCTCTGTTTATTTTGGTTGGGTTGGTTTGGTGCTGGCTAGATTGCATTATTGCAGAAAGAAAGCGAGGTTCCCTTGGAAGAATTACTTGCAAGATATAAGATGGTCGGTTAGATGTGCTATCTGTTTTTTACAGAAGGCGTTTGGTACCCTAGTTTTATTGAACTCCATTTGTTGTGCTTTGTCTATCAGGATCTGGCTGAGACTGGCTCAGCTGATGATGAATCAGATTATTGTTCTGTTCAGTCTGACGAAAGTTCTCCAATGGAGCAAGTGTTTCACGAGGAAGTTCCAGACACTGTTTTGGCTGAAGATGATGTCTCTGGGGAGATAAAAAATACTTCACCTGCCCCTGGAGAAGAAGCTGTTGCTGATCATGTGATGGACAGTGAAGAGGAGAGTCAAAGAGATGCTAGAATCGCTGATGCAGCTGCTGCTGCCAGGTCTGCGCAACCAACAGGGAACACTTTCTCCACAACTAATGTTCGGACGAAGTTCCCATTTCTTATTAAACATCCTCTCCGTGAGTACCAGCATATTGGGCTTGATTGGCTTGTCACCATGTATGAGAAAAGACTTAATGGGATTCTTGCTGATGAGATGGGTCTAGGAAAGACGATCATGACGATTGCATTGCTTGCTCACCTGGCATGTGAGAAGGGAATATGGGGGCCTCATCTCATTGTGGTGCCAACCAGTGTCATGCTTAACTGGGAAACTGAATTTATGAAGTGGTGCCCTGCGTTTAAGATTTTAACTTACTTTGGGAGTGCAAAGGAGCGCAAATACAAGAGGCAAGGTTGGATGAAACCCAACTTTTTCCATGTGTGCATCACTACGTACAGACTTGTCATCCAGGATTCAAAAATGTTCAAACGCAAGAAATGGAAGTATTTGATTTTAGATGAGGCTCATTTGATAAAGAACTGGAAATCTCAGCGTTGGCAAACGCTGTTAAACTTCAATTCAAAGCGGCGCATTTTGTTGACGGGTACACCATTGCAGAATGATCTAATGGAGTTGTGGTCTTTAATGCATTTTTTGATGCCACATATCTTTCAGTCTCACCAGGAATTCAAGGACTGGTTTTGCAATCCAATATCAGGCATGGTGGAAGGACAAGAAAAGGTGAACAAAGAAGTTATTGATCGCCTGCATAATGTGTTACGGCCCTTTATTCTGCGTCGTCTGAAAAGAGATGTTGAAAAACAGCTTCCTATGAAACATGAGCATGTCATATGCTGCAGACTTTCCAAGAGGCAGAGAAATTTGTATGAAGATTTCATTGCAAGCTCAGAAACCCAAGCAACTCTGGCCAGTGCCAACTTCATTGGTATGTTAAGTGTTATAATGCAGCTACGTAAAGTTTGCAATCATCCTGACTTATTTGAGGGTCGTTCTATTATAAGTTCTTTTGACATGGAAGGGATTGAGATGCAATTGAGCTCTACAGTGTGCTCGATGCTCTCGCCAAGTCTATTTTCTTCAACAAATCTTGCTGGCTTGGGGTTCTTATTTACATATCTAGATTACAGCATGACATCTTGGGAGTATGGTGAAGTCCAATCTATTGCCACTCCTTCTAGATTGATTGAACGTCGTGTTAGTCATAACAATCTGGAAGTTGTTAAGCCTGGATTTAAATATGGGAACAAAGGTTATGGAACAAACATTTTTGAAGAGATTCAGAAGGCAATTCTTGAGGAAAGATTAAATGAAGCAAAAGAGCGGGCAGCTGCGATTGCATGGTGGAATTCATTGAGGTGCCAGAAAAAGCCTGTATACTCGACAACTCTACGTGAACTTCTGACTATAAAGCATCCGGTTTATGACATACAATGCCATAAGACAAATCCCACGTCTTATGATTTTTCCTCAAAGCTTGCTGATTTTGTTTTGTCACCTGTGGAACTATTTCAAAAGATTATAGGTCAGATTGAATCGTACATGTTTGTTATTCCAGCTGCACGAGCTCCTCCACCTATGTGCTGGTGCAATAAATCTGGGACTTCTGTTTTTATCAATCCAGCCTACAAAGAAAAATGCTCTAAAAAATTGCTGCCTCTCTTGACTCCTATAAGGCCTGCTCTTGTTCGGAGGCAGTTATATTTCCCTGACAGGCGTTTGATACAGTTTGATTGTGGAAAGCTCCAGCAATTAGCTATTTTACTAAGGAGATTGAAAACAGAGGGTCATAGAGCATTAATATTCACTCAAATGACAAAAATGCTTGATATTTTGGAAGCTTTTATAAATTTGTATGGTTATACATACATGCGTTTGGATGGATCAACACAACCGGAGGAGAGACAAACTTTGATGCAGAGATTTAACACAAATCCCAAGATATTTTTGTTTATATTGTCCACGCGTAGTGGAGGTGTTGGGATAAATCTTGTTGGAGCAGATACGGTGATATTCTATGACAGTGACTGGAACCCTGCCATGGATCAACAAGCTCAAGATCGTTGTCATCGCATTGGACAGACCCGTGAAGTCCATATATATCGTTTGATAAGCGAGAGCACCATTGAAGAGAACATTTTAAAGAAAGCAAACCAGAAACGAGCTCTTGATAACCTAGTAATACAAAGTGGTGGGTACAATACTGAATTTTTTAAAAAGCTTGACCCGATGGAGTTGTTCTCAGGTCACAGGATAGCTCCTATAAAAGAGACAGGGAAAGAAGGAAGTTTGGATGATGGGGTTGAGGTTTCTGTTTCTCATGCTGATATAGAGGCTGCTTTGAAAAATGCGGAAGATGAGGCAGATTATATGGCTCTAAAGAAGGTTGAAGAGGAAGAGGCTGTAGATAACCAGGAATTTACAGAGGAAGCAATTGGGAAGCTGGAAGATGAGGACTTGGGAAATGAGGATGTCATTAAAGCTGATGAATCTGCAGATCAAAATGCATTAGTTAGTGCTTCAACTATCGAAAATATGGCGGCTACTGATCTGGATGGAGAAAAGGCTCTTACGTTAGCATGCAATGAAGATGACGTTGACATGATAGCTGATGTCAAACAAATGGCAGCTGCAGCTGCAGCTGCCGGACAAGAAGTTTTATCCTTTGAAAATCAATTACGTCCAATAGATAGGTATGCAATGCGTTTCTTGGAGGTTTGGGACCCTATAATAAACAAGGATGCAATAAATTATCAAGTTCAGTTCGAGGAGAGAGAGTGGGAGCTGGAGCGTATCGAGAAATTAAAAGAGGATATGGAGGCAGAGCTTGATGATGACGATGAGCCTCTTGTGTATGAGAGTAAGTTTTTCCAATCATGATGTTCAATTTCAAACTTTTCTCTATTATAAAGCATCTCTTCTTCCCACATTTTCCTGCATCTGGCATTTGCCTTCAAAATAGTAGAATTTGTTGAGCTAGGTTGCTTATCTAACTGAATTCCAAGAAAGATGACACCTGGAACATCTCATATGAGCAAAACTATTACATTGTCTGTCAAGACTCGAGTATAAGGAAGCTTGATTATGTTTGATGAAGTTATGTCAGCAATCACTTAGTATTGTGTTCAACTTGATCTTATGCTATCCAACTATGGAAGTATTGAAATCAGCCATTTGATTCCTTTTAAATTTGACAAATGTATCCAATGCTGCCAAATGACAATCAATTGACTAAGATGTTCTTTTATAGGCTTTCCCCGAAAGATATTGTTCATTCTGACTTTTCACATTTGTCGAGGAAATAATTACGTAGGGATTACCAATAGACTCGAGTATAAGGAAGCTTAAGAACTTGATTGGATAAACCTTTATTTTGGTGATTTTATCTTATTTTAAAATGATAAGGCTCTAAGATAAGAGCCACTTTGCATAGTTTAGTAGTTTTTTCACTCCCTCCGTCCGTCGCGATTTTTGTTCTTACTTTCTTATTGTTAGCTATGTATTATCTGGCATTAGTTGCGTAAAAAGACGTGATATTCGTAAATTGTATAATCTGTTGTGAGCAGGCTAAATTGAGAAAGGCGAAAATTATTCGAATGTTTAGGCCTCGAGATGGATACCAACTTTTAGCTTGTGCTCTAAGCTACAGCTTTCATCTTGAATCTTGTTGATTTTTTTCTCTTAATGATTTTTTTGAACTCCTATCAGAATGGGATGCTGAATTTGCTACACAAGCTTATCACCAGCAAGTTGAGGCTTTAGCTCAACATCAGGTTTGTGATCAACGTTATATTAAGAACAAAGCTGCTTTAAAATCTGATTGTTAGTATTGCTTTGTTCTGTTGTGGAATTAACATTATGCCTTTATTGTAGTTGATGGAGGAACTAGAAAGCAAGGCTAAGGAACAGGAATGTGGCGAAGATGTGAATGGTGATCTCATCAAGTAAGCATGACCACAAATCTTTGTATCCTGCAATGATAAGCATGACTTGCATAATATTTGACCCTGACATTTTTTCTGTTTTGTTCTTTTTCTTATTAGGAATGAAGCATCAGGTGGTGGTAAACATAAGACAAAGAAAAAGAAAACAAAGAAAGCAAAGTTCAAATCTCTGAAGAAGCACTCTTTGTCCTCGGCATCTAAAGCTCTGAAAGAGGACGACGTAGTAGAACTTGTGTCGTCGGATTATGAGGATCTTTCTCAAGAAGCAGCTACTTGTGCAGATGTAAGCCCAACTTGTATCCTGTTAAAAAACAAACGGAAGAAGGACAAAACTGCTGCTGCTGAAGAAGAGAAGACCACAAAGATGAAGCACAAGAAACAAAAAAAGACTGCTCTTGTAACCACATTGCCATCTATGGAGTCAAACGTGTTAAGCATGTTACATGAGGAATCAAAAGATTCCAGGTCATTTGAGGATGGTACAATTGATTTAGAGCTAAAGCCTGCTAGCAGGGGTAAGACGGGAGGAAAAATCTCAATTGCTACTATGCCAATGAAGAGGATTTATACTATAAAGCCTGAGAAGTTGAAGAAAAAAGGGAACATGTGGTCAAGTGATTGTTTCCCGTCGCCTGATTCCTGGTTGCCACAAGAGGATGCAGTATTATGTGCTCTTGTGCATGAGTATGGACCAAATTGGAGCTTGGTTAGTGACTCGCTCTATTCGATGGCAGCTGGTGGTCTTTACAGGGGAAGATTTCGCCATCCGACCTTGTGCTGTGAAAGATTTAGGGAACTTGTCCAAATATATGTTCATGCCATGGCAGATACTCTCAACAATGAAAAAGCGAGCACAACTGGACCTGCAAAAGGATTACTGAGAGTTACCGAGGTAAGAATTTCTTACAAGCAGTTGCTGTTTATTTCTCCATTGGATGTGGTATGAATCCCCCCCCCCCCCCCCCCCCAACTCCTTCTAATGCATCCCAAATTCGCTCAATCACAACTCTCAAGCATGCATGACAGGTCTAGCACACAATAACAGTGGTATAATGTACTATATTAGTGTAAAAAAACTGTCAATCATGTTCAATGTCAATTTTTTCTTTGTTGTACGGGACTTATGTTTACAGCCAAGTAGTAGTTTGACAGGAATTCTCAACATTCTTTGAAATATAAATTCCAAAAAGTCTCACAAGATATGAACTTTTTAATGTAAGATAAAGGGATCATGACTGAGCAGATAGATCCGTTTATCTCTTATGCTAATAGTCCTCAACTTCTTTGCTAGCAGACCCACCTCCCCACTTCTTGATCTGGTTAGATATTTCAGCACTCCAGTTGTGCTTGGGGACTCCGTACGTTCCAAGCATATATTAGGAAGTCGTGTTTGATTTTTGTTGGCCTGGTGGTGATCCCTCTGTATAGTACATGATGAAGTCCTGCCATCTATTGTTCTGTGCCCAGTTGATTGTAATATTTGATTTTTCTGATCAAATCCAGCAGTAAAATCAGTGGAGTAAAAATTGAATTTGAACCAAATGTCCCATTGGCATTGGTTAGGGTAAAGCTGATTTAGAGACAAACTGATTGGGATGGTGCAAGGTTTGGGGTGGTGGTATTCCTTAATGAGCTAGTGAGGCAGAGGATTTGTTTCCAGTAGTTGGCTGGGTTAACTATTTTCGAAAATTCGACTATTCGTGAACCAAATCCTCCAGCAGGTCTAAGCAAACAAGCTGGCCAACCGATATTATGGAGATCTTTTTTATTATTCCAAGCTCCGGATCAATGGAGAATACATATTGGGGAGGACAGATGACAGATCTTTCACTCTAAGGCACTCTCCAATAGCATATTGTTTTAGCTATTGATTGACAAAAGGTGCAGTTAGGGCCTAGGGGGGTTGTTAATGGCGTAATGCCTCTCGTTGTCAGGTTATTGTTTGTTGGGAGGCTATTCCACATGGCTTGCACTGGACAATTGTTATTTTTGATGGGCATGGTACTAGATGCTGTCCCAGCGATAAGCTTTCCCTCTAACCTGTGGTGAACTGGTGATTATGCCAAATGTCTTTATAGGTTTTCTGTGAGTCAAAGAAAATACTTTGGGCAAGGCAGCAGGTACAGAGATCTTTTGAAGAAGGGGATAGGATATGCACTAAATTTCACTTTCCATCTTTGATACAGTCAAGAACAATAATGTTATTTTTTTTAAGGCCCCACTAATCAGAGCTATAAGTGGGCCTAGGGTTCACCAGTTGCCCTCAGAAGAAGATACAATTCCCTTTCTCTAAACACGATCTAGAGTAGGAGGACAATATTACCCACCCCTTTCCCTTATCTGCATTATGTAGGATCTTCCTAGTTAAGGCAGTAGGAATTTTTCCCTGACAATATCTGGCCTTTTTACGTAACTTGCACTTTAGGTTATCAGAGGAATGCATTTTCCAGCAGAGTTTGGTCATGGATATGGTATAGTAGATAATAGTATTAGGTAGGCAATAAATCCTTCCATAGTCCCTATTCTTTTGGTCCTGAAACTCCATCCCACCCAATACGATGAAACTACTTGGCTTCCTTGAAAGTTGGGGCATCTACATAAACAACACTCCTGCAAATATAAAAAACAGTGTTTTCCAACATCTGTTTTGACTCCACTTATACTGCTGGTGCATGATTTCGGTGGAATGTTTAAATTATTACATGTGGCAGACGTATTAAATATCGTTATTTGGAGATTTATGGTGTGTGTAAAGTTGTCAGGATCGTGGTCCTTCTTGGAATCAATAGTTGGGGAAAGGGGGGGGGGGGGTTGGATTGGATCGCTAGAATAGAATCGTGTATAGTATGATCCTACTTTGAATCTTAAAATATGTTAAAGATATTGCTATTTACTTATAATTGTTCATTTTGGGAGTTTATGATAGTAAAATAAATTAGCTTTGACTTCATATTTCATGTTATGAAATTATAAAATACTTAATAATTTCAAACTGTGAACTAATAAAACTATATGAATTACTTGAATTTTGGTAGTCACGTTGTTTGAATATTTTGAACAGATGTATATGAAGCTAATTAATAAAAATGACATAACAGAATCATTTGTCATCTCTCAAATTACTATTGCAGGAGCAAATCGTTTGATCTTAGCATTGTAGGAACAAATCGTACCAAGACCTAATACACTTGAATTTTCAATCCAGATTAGAATCATAAGATCCTATAAACCTTAAGATTCTATTCAAGATCCGGATAGTGATCCATGTTTTTGGATTGTAGAATCGTAGAATCATAATCTCTTGCTTGTCAGCCATAAACTCAGGTCGAAGAGTAAGAGCTAGTTTTGGAGCTAACCTTACATGGGGATACCTGAAAACAAGCATTTATTTGGAGTTTACTGGGGATCGGGGATTTACTTTCCTAATATTACATTATGATGGATAGCCCCTAGCCAGTATTTGAACACTTATCTAGTTGCAACTGCTTACAGATTATCTTTTATGTGCCAGGACAACATTCGAGTCCTGTTGGATGCTGCTATGGAGCAGCCAGATCGTGAGTTGCTTCTCCAACGACATTTTACTGCTCTGCTCACAACAGTTTGGAGGATGACATCCTCCCTAGATCAGCAAAGAAGCCGTTCAATTCCCCACAACAATCTATATCCAAGCATAAGGCTTTTTGGTACATCTGTCAATCCAAATGCTCAAAATTCAACCACAGGGTTGCCCAAGAAAAAATTTGATTTGGGTCAGTGTGGCAAGCTTATAAGTGTAGCATTGCATGATGCTGAAAGTGTGGGCTGGAATGAAAAAGCATCCCTATCCAGCCCGATGGAAGAGGATCCAACCAGTATAGAGAAGCTAGATGTCACAGTGGAGTTCAGAAGAGAGATATGTGAGACAAGTGACCCCATTGGTGGTTTTCCATCCATGATATCATTGTCTGTATCTGGCTTGGATCCACTACCACCTGTAAGGATACCTTCAGAAGAAAGTCAATTTAGATCCACTCAACAAGTGGCTGAGAGCCGTTTCAGGTATGTGCTCGACTACTATGGCGTTGCTTGTGAAAGTTATAGATAGCCACCTTCACTAGTTAAACTTAAAAACGTAGTGGTATATAGTGAAAATCGGAAGAGATGAGAGAATAAGCTTAAAACATTATAATAGCTGGAAGATGCTTTACTTATTTATTTTGTACATGGAGGAAAACCTCAGGGGTACTTTTGCTTTGCATTTCCTCTTCTTCCTCCCTTAAGTTAAATATAATTGCTCCATAGATAGGTTGCACTTGGGACACATTTTAATAAGAGTGAAATGATAGAGATAAAAATTGGTAGTTGGGTGTGTTATTGAGGAAAAAAAGTAGCAAGGAAAACGTACTTATTGTAAAGGGATGGAGCAAATAATTAGAGACATCCCAAATGGAAAAATGGAGTTAATATATTGAGATGGAGTATTTTGTAATGGCAGCAGAGAGGTATTCTTTATGTCATGCAACTGCAGAACAGTTTTAGGCTCCTGAAAATTTAAATTAATAAGTATATTTTATTGAATATAACCTTTTGCAGGTTCTCCTCAAGTGCATGTCTTCAGGGTTTTTTTGCTTGGGCATCATCTGCTTTCCCAACAAGTGAACCCCGAAACCGTTCGTCAGTTAAATCATCCTCATCGGGGAAGCACAAGCTTGGTCCTGGTGAAACCAGCAGACCGTCCAAATCAAAGGTCAGAAAAATAGCAGAAACTGCTGAGGTTCATCTCCCATTTGCAGAACCAATGTTCCAGCTACCACCTATCATTACACCCGATACTCCAATCTTCACCTCTGGTTCACATCCTTCTGGAATCTCAGATTGTTTATTTGAGGATCATCTAATTGATCCGCCTTGTGATCCGGAGGAGGAAACCCTTTTATGTACCAATAATCTTGAAATGTTCCCTCATTGCTATAATCCGAGCTTCATTTCGGGCCTTGATGACTGTCCATTGAATGAATATACAGATATTGGGTAACCGAGAGCTGTTATTGGTATGTGTTGCATTGGGGTTAGTTTTCAGCTAATGCTTTGTAGTTGAGCCCGAGTGTGAAGAATTACCGTGCTTGCACTCTGCAGTCTTGTGATACAGTATCCAATTGTGCGCTTGAGGGCACCTTTGAGCTGCTGGTTTCGTAACCTTTGTTAGAAGCCAATCTTATGGTAGCTGCTGTTGCTCCACCCTTTTACACAGGGTTACGCAGGGCTAAAAGACTAGCCCGCAGAGAACAGTGGTGCGCACGGTTGTATAATCCTTGGCCATTGATGGCATTGAATATGCAAAATTGCAGGTGCTTCGAGTTGGTGGCACATTTTTCCAAATGAGGCTTTGATGGGTATGTAGACTCGTTTCTTTGCGGCATTCTTTGGAAACTACTTAGTCCAGGATACACCATTTTGTATAGTAGTTAGGCAAACTGTAGTTCTAATGAATAGATGAAACTTTTCATGTATATACTAATTCCATCTATTTATAATCAATGGTTGATTACAGTCCAAGATGTTACTCCCCCCCCCCCCCCCCCCCCCCAAAAAAAAAAAAGAAACTTCCACATCTTCTGAATATGACCTTATAAGGTTGCATGCAATTATTTCTCATTTTCTAGAGGCAAGTTTTTTTGGCCTCCTCACTGGGAATCCCATAATAAGATGGACACTGTCAAATTGGAACCTCTCGCAAGTTAATCTAGTATGGATTTTCGAGTAGACATTTTTGAGAATGGAGGGATTCCTCTTTGAAAGTGCCCTTAATGGAATCCCGAATCTCCTGGTTGGAAGGTTTTTTTCTTACCGTTTAGAGGAAAATGTTCCGTCATCTTGGAGCTAATATATAGCATATACTGAAATTCCAAAATTAAGGGAGTACTTAGTAGACTATAGTTTCTAGCCTTTTGCTTTAATTTTTTTCAGTCATATAATTATATGATACATATTGTATAATGAAACTTTACAAGTCATGTTTGTTTTGAAAAATGACACAAAATAAGTTAAATCCTAATGCGAAATGTCTCTGTCAAAATTTATCCTACACTTTCGACTCTTTGAGTGATAATAGTAGCGCTCAGTTTGTCCGTGTGTAAGTAGCTAAGTGTAAAGGTTGATTTTATTTTTAAATGTAAGATGAAGGTGACTCACTTTATGGGGGATAAGGGAAAATCCTCAAATGAGTTTCATGAGATTTAATCCCTAAAATTCAGTGATATGAGGTGTGAAGCGATGTTACTATTTCACCACTTCAACCTCAAGTGCAAAGGTTGATATTTGTCCTCAAATGCATATAAGCATGCATGTCTAGGGTACGTATGCAAGCATGCACAACACTCGTCCAATGTAAAGAAAACTACAAGTATTTTATCAATAAAAGAATGAATTTGACCTCTTATTGCGCTTAAAAGTTTGCAAAAGTCTGTCCTAATCCAAAGAAACCTGGAAATTCTTCTTTATAATGCTATAACAATTCCTCAACTCTTAAAATTGACGATTAATTCATTTGACACTACTTATAGGTTTTTTTTTTTCCTGAAAACAATTTGTACAATGTTGCATCTATGTGTGTGTTTTGTACATATGTCCACACATGCTGCATACATAATTTTACTTGCATGTATGTGGACATGGTTCCACGTGCTTGTATTTGGTTATGCATGTATAAAAAAATATTTTTGTGTGAGTATATGTGTGTAAATGGGAAAATGCAAATATTTATACCTTCTCATTTCGTTGAATATACTTATAATCATCTTTATTTGTGCCTGTATCTCTCTTTGTAGTAATAGAGCAACAAATGAAATTTTATTAATAAATATCAAGTACTTTTTTGAAATAAATACCTAGATTGTCTGAAATTTTATATAAATATCAATTTTTTGTCATTTCTTTTGGAATCACTACCATTTAATAGATTTTTGCAAAATCGTTAGTGACATGTGAAGTTACCTTCCATTAATCTCCTCCTCCACCACCACCACCACCACCACCCAAACCCTATGAAACTCGATCACAACCCTTGCAATCCCCTTCTCTCTCCTAACCACCATTACGAGGTTGTGGTGGTTTCGTAGTTAGTTAGTATTAAGGGGTGGGTCGATTTTTTGGTGGGTGGAGGTGGTGGTGATGGTTTCGTAGGCGTCATACGGCTTAAAAATGCGTTTTATGCACTCCCTTATGCATATCATATTATCATGTAGTAAAGTATTTTTATTATGAGCATGTTATCCCTGTATTATTCATGAGGTGCAATGGTGCATGCCACATACTCCCGGATATAAGTATGCCAAAGATTAAGATAAAGGTAGTGATCTGAAAGGAACCCAAATTCACACTTCACATTCTAGCTAATCCTACTAATTAATTTGTGGATCATAACAAAAGGCTTCAACCATAATCATTTGACACAAATATGCAATGAGAATAAGCAACAATTTTTTTTGGTAGGTATTTAGATGGGATTGTAAAGTGTAAAAAGGAAAGTGATGTTGATATGCAATGTAATGATCATAGAGGCACATGCAATTTCCAACATTAACAGTCCACTTTTATATCCTATCTTTCTAAGATCCTTGCATTGGTTTATTTTCTTCTTTCCCCACTATTTATGCCTTTTACTATAACCTTATCTTTTCATTACCATACATATTGAAGGCCCCATATTTTTTTAGGGATTATTCAAGCCCCATGTTTCTTCACAAAACTTCATCACAAAAAAAAAATATTATCAAAATTTGCTTGTAGCCATTCATGACCATCTTAAGTTCGGCTCTGTTTAACTTATTTTAATCTATTTAAGATCTTATCAGATAAAATAAAATCAGATAAAATAAATAAGATTTCTGTTTAACTTATCTTCACTTATTTTAAAAAAATAAAATAAAATAAGATAAGTTCAGATAAGACAAAATAAATTAAATTAAACATACTCTTAATTTTCTTTAAAAGTTGCATGATACCCACTAAATAAGAAAAAGAAAAAGAAAAAAGAAAAGTAGTAAGACATGTTTATGTCTTTTCAACTGTTATTATTTCACACGGAACTAGTTCCCATAACAACCATGTTCTTTTTGTTTCAATAATGTATGCATGTTTTTTTTTTTTTTTTTTTTTTTTTTTTTTAGACAATGGTGCATGTTTTTTTTTTTTGAGGGAATGTCAATGTATGCATGAAATTATGAACTCATGTTATCATAGATGCAATAGATTGGACTGAGTGTGTTAAGGGAAGAAATAACATACATGAAAATAGTAGGAAATTGATAGTAGGAGATAATTTTTGATAGATGAATTTGTTTAGGGTAAGTTTTCACTTTCAGATTATCGTTTTTACATGTGATAATATATTAATATCAAATATTTTGTGTTTCGACTTTATGAATATTTATTCAAACTTATTTTCGTAAAATTAATTGTGTGATTGATTGGATTATTGAAAGTTGATCTTTTTTTTTTTTTTTTTCTTACTTTATCCTCTCAAATAAGAGATCAAACCACACAATTGGATGAAAAATGAGTTGCATGTTCTCTTTTCTTTCTTCCTCTCTAAGCTACGGTCTCTGAAAAAGAATATTTTAGACAAATAGTGGTTGACTTTGTCTTTTACAATCAGTAGTTGTTTACTTGTTCTATATTATTATTATTATTATTATTATTATTACTCCTTAGTTGGTTTCTTTTAATCAGAACTGACCTATTTCAAAAGTTTGCTATTAATATGACTTATGATTAGTTTCTTTATATTGAGCATTATTGTTTGTTCAATTTTGAAAGTCTTAGTTACGTAGGTACGTGTGAACCATGCGTGCGAGCACATGCACTAAAATAGAAGATGTAAAACAATAATTATGTCTTTGCAATAACTATTCCTGTGTAACGATTATAATACAATATGGGTCTCCTTTAAAGTTGATGATAAAACTCCATTCATACTGATACTATTTTATATAACTATATATAACTTAAATTTGTATATTTCTATCATAATTTTTTTTTTCCATTTTTCATTTGCATGATGCTAATTTTTTTCCATTCTTAAAGGTAAATCGTCAACAAGTTCAGTGAGCGCATGATAAAGTGCAGATGTGTACTAGAACTTGTTTGCAATTTACCTTTTAAATTTGTTTTAGTTTTTGTTGTATCCCCCTTTGTAAAAAAAAAAAAAAAACATGGGACTTGGATACTTCATCTTCCTAACTGTAATCATACCATTTCTTCTTAATTAGAAAAATTCTCTCCCTAATTCAAAACATCTCAGTACACCTATGAAACCCTATAGAAGAGAACTATTATTGATTAAAACTTCCTACCGAATTCTTTCGCTCAACTTAACTTTTCTTGTGACAAGGTGACTCAAACCACACCTATAGCAATTATTGAACAGAGTAAGAGACGCTCTTATATAAGAGTTTTTGCCGCCACTTAATAGTTTTCACCGCCAACACAAATGCGTGGCTACCATATGCTGCTTTCCTTTGTACTTAAAAAGTTGAAATCAACCACCGTCTTACTTTGTCTTCTCATGATTACTAGGGTGATAATGAGTATGACAAACTCGCGAACAGTTCGGGCTCGACTCAGTCAAAAATTCGGCTCGAGTTTGGGCTCGACTCGAGACTTAAACGAATCGAATTGAGCTAAGCAAAGTTCGGCTCGAAAAGCTCGTGAACAACTCGATTATTATATTATACTAATAAATATTTTTGATATTAAAAAATTAATGGGTAATGTTATATGTAGCCCTTAGGGCTACATATAAGCATTAATTATATTTCTTTAAATGGAAACAGTTTGAGAATTCAAGACACATTTTCACATCAACTGAGGTAATAAATGCTTGATTCAATATTTTATTTCCATTTTAAGCACCTTATACATAGCCCTTATAGCCCTAAGTGCTATGTATATCATTTTCCAAAATTAATTTATATTAAAAAATTATTTATATATATTAAAAATTATATTAAGTGCCCATAATCGATCCCGAGCCATGATCGAACCCAAGTTCGAGCCGAACTTGAGCCGAGTCCGAAAACGAGCTCCAGCCTAGTCGAGCTCACGAGCCGAGCTCGAGCAACAAAAACTAATTACGAGCTCGGGACGAACTCGATTCCTCCAAGCTCGTCGAATTCACGAGCTGAGTCGAGCCCATGAAAAGTTAAACGAGCTTGAACCGAGACTAGTGTTATTCGGGCTCGGCTTGTTCGATAAGCACCCCTACTCATGAGTCCATATCTGTCCATAATATCATTATATCAATTCATAATATGTCAAAGTGTTCATATGGTAATATGATAATACCATAACAAACCTTAGCTTATAGAAGAACTTCAGAATATTTTGTAGTAATTCTTTAGATTTTAACTAATATGTAATCCGTTTTGACAAGAATATAATCATTTTCCCCCCTTAGGAGCCAATTTTACAAAAAGATTATACTTTCTATAACTTATTATCTCTATTACATAAGGGAAGGGGGGAGCAACGGTGTCCTCTTTTGAACTGACTTTTTTGCCCCCTTCCTTTTCTAAATTACAAAAGGAATCTCAAGACCAAAATGGGGGTCGAACAAAGCCACCGGAAATTAATTTTCAACAATCACTCAAAAATCACTTATATGAGGAACCTTTACAAATCACTCATAGGATTGAGAAAATCACGTTGTAAAAATCATGCAAATCACTCAAATGATCAGGAAACTTTACAAAAACTAAAAATTAACTTACAAACTAAAACTAATATACTAGGACGTCAATACATACAAAAACATTCACAAAATTCACTTACAAATCATTGTTCTCAATAACCATTCACAATTACATACTCACAAAAATTACCTATAAAAAAATCTGAGAAAAACATAAGATTTTGACAGTGATATCACCATTCGTCATCGGCGATTTGCGAACTTTCAAACAGGTACATAATTCTTTTAATCTTCAAAGTTATTTCACATTAGTGATGTTATGTAGTTGAAAAAATGGAGATAATATCAATTAGTTGAAAATGGCTTTTATATAATTAGACTTAAATTTGATTCAGTTTCATATAAAATCAGAAAACAAGATGTGTATGAAATTTGATTCATTTATGACACTGATGAAAAAGTTAAAATTTAGTTCTTTTTTTAAAATTCCAATATAAATTTTTGCCCAAAACTTTGCAAAATATCCATGTTCAAAATAAATTTTGAAAAACAAAACAATATCAAACCTTTTTGCGATAACTTTTGCAAAAATCCATTTTCAGAAAAAAAAATTACATTAATTTGCGAAAACCATTTCATGCGAAATCAGATTGTGTATGAAAAATTTAAATTTTATTTCACCTATATTGAAACTCAAAGTGTTAAATTTAGAAAAGGAGAAAAATTAAAAATGACCATTTCATGCAAATCAGTTGTGTATGAAAAACTTAAAATTTCATTTCAAATATAATTGAAACTCAAAGTGTGAACATTTAGAAAAGGAGAAAATTAAAATGATGAAAATTTTTAAATATCAATTTGTGAAATCAGAATTTAGAAGTTAAACAAGGAAAAAAAAAACTGAAATTGTATTATATTTTTCGGTTACAATTTTGGGATCATAGAGAAATTACTGAAATCCATATCAAAAGCTATTATAAATTACAAAAATGAATAAAACCAAAAAAAAAAAAGAACATGACGATATTTAGTAAAGAACATCATACTGATTATAAAAGAACATACGCATATAAGACTTGAGAAACAAAAAACTATTCAAAATCACAAAAATGAATAACAACATAAAAAGAACATGGAAGAATCTTATTCATAAAATGGAGGTGAACCTAAATACTAACTTGCATTTTCAGTTTGTTTACTACTTAATATTAGGCCTAAAAATTATAATCGCACGCATCGCGTGCACAAAAGGCTAGTAATGTAATATCGTAATATAGGATTACACTTTTATGAGAAAAATGATTAATTACTATTTCAATGTTTTCATGTTATTAAGTGGCGGCAAAAACTCTTAAATAAGAGCGTCTTCCCATTTTGGCTAAATTGTAACCCTTTTCTTCCCCTTGCGTAGCCAATCTTTCAAAAGGTTTATATTTTAAGGAAAAGAATTTTTATTTTTTTTAATAAGATAAGAAAAAGAACTATTATGTAATATTTCAAAACAGGCCAGATTACATATTTGATATAATGAATTAATATTCCATTGTTCTCACGTTTTCATATAAAGAATGTTCTCATGAAAGCTTTGATATGTCTACATTATTTATCTTATAATTTTCTATATGCCAAAGCAAGAAATAAAAAACTCATAATGCTTAGTTTAATTTCTTTGTCATGAAAAAAATTATCAAAAGAAATTTTTGTCTTCCATCACTTCTTTTTTTCGGGAGCCATCATTATTATGAGTTGTCAATCATGTAATTGAGCCTCACACAATGATCGATATGATAATTTAATTTGGACCATTTACAAGCTTAAAGAAGGTTTCAACTTGGAGTTAATTGCTTGACAATATGTATATTCATTAGTCTGATCAAAGATGACAATAGGTTACGTCAAATCAGATTTACAAATCCTTTCAATTGAATTCATATTTTTATTTCTCATATTTGAATAAAAATTTTATTTCTTGAATCAAATTGGACTTTAGTTATATTCAGATTATATCATCATTCAAAAATAAAATAAAAATCAGATGGTTAGAAAATAGTATTTATGTTATAGTACTAGCTAAATTTACACACGATGCATGCTTATTTTTTTATCTTTTCAAATGTAAATTCTAGCTTTTTGGGCATAAATAAACAAGTGTAACTATTTGAAAATTAGACATTTTTTTTACTAAATTTCTAGGTCAAATCTTTATCACCTAACCCTTTTTTATTTTTATTTTTTACTTATTCTTTATCTTAGGTTTTTAAAATTAAACTTGATGAACGATAAAAGAATATGAAGCTAATTTATTTAGGATTTTTTATGTTGTATTAACATAGTCTTTTGTGTTAAATAAATCATTTCACTTTGTTGATTGATTTAGTTAATTTCCTGTTTTGCTGTAATCTCTGTTACCCGGACTCGGCAAATTTGGCCATATATAGGTGTCGGTACGACACCGACACCGACACCGGTACGAAATACGTGTCGGATCCGGCAAAGTTCACTCGGACACGGCGGCTCTAAACCCTAGAGTTCGAAGAGGAGAAGAGAAGAAAAGAAGAAGAGGAGAAAAGGAAAAGGCGATAACTCACCATGACTCGACGACCGGAGCTTCAAACTCGCCGGTCTTCACTTCAAACTCGCCGGTCTTCACTTCTCTTCCTTCTCTCTCTTCAAACTCGTGTTCTGTACTTCTGTCCTTTGGTTTTCGTCTTTTCTCTTTCTTTTTCTTTTTTTTTTTTTCTCACAAGTCCACGTGACTTTACTTTGTGCCTTTTCTTTTCTTTTTTTCTTTTTTATTTTCCTTCTCTCCTTTCCTTCTTCAGTTCTACTACTTTCTTTTCTTAAAACATTTTTTTTTCTTCTTAACCTATGGCTAAGTTGTTCTATTTATAATATATTAATTTTATTAATATATTATAAATAGACAATTATAAAATATAAATTAGCTAATTAATTATTAAATTTTATATTATAAATATTATTTTCGCGTACCCGTACCCGTGTCTAAATTTCGGACAGAGTCCCCGTGTCCTGATTTTTTGGAATTGTCGTACCCGACACTCGGATCCGTACCCATATCGGATACTCCTAGCCGAGTCCAGGTAACATAGGCTGTAATACTTGATTTTGTTTGTGAACTGATTGATAAGATATTTAATTGATGTAATAATCTTTTTTACTTTTTATTTTTCAGCATAAATATACTAGAATTTTTTCCTTAAATAATGCAAAAGTGGGTTTTAATTCCCAAAATATGTCCAAAAATAAAAAAAATTCCCTGCGTACCGTCCACGTAGGACGGCACGCGAGAATATATTTTTTCTACTTCCAACAAAACCGCTACTTGAAGTAGCGGTTTACTGATTTTTTTTTTATAAACCGCTACTTCAAGTAGCGGTTTATTATGAAAAACGCTACTCCTACAACAACAACGACGACCAAAACGGACGCTGAAATCAACGACTGTTTTTTGTCATTAGCGACGGCTTAAAGCCGTCGGTGATTTCAGCGACTTTTTTTTGGTCATTAGCGACGGCTTTTAGCCGTCGTTGATACGTATTTTCTTGTAGTATTATCCCCAACTCCAGGGTTTTTGATGCCCAGGTAAACCGCTACTCAGAGTAGCGGTTTATATTTATAAACCGCTACTTGAGATAGCGGTTTATGTGTATAAACCGCTACTTAGAGTAGCGGTTTATTATAAATATAAACCGCTACTCTGAGTAGCGCTTTACCTGGGCAAAAACAAAAAAAAAAAAACTAGTTTCTCGCGTGCCGTCCTACGTGGACGGTACGCAGGGAATTTTTTTGTTTTTGGGCATATCTTGGGAATTAAAACCCACTTTTGTATTATTCAAGGAAAAAATTCTAATATACTACATCTTCTATTCAATGTTTCTTTTTTTTTGTATTATAACTTGATTGCTATTAACATTTACGTTAACTTCTTACGTGCTACATTTGAGTTTGACATTGTTTTTCATCTTTAATTTCTTGTATAGTAGTTAATTTACTAATGGATATTTAAGTAAATTTATAGGGGGACGACACAACTCCCCTAGGCCCCCTTTCCTTATATGATACTAATAATAGAGGTAGTGTTTTGTCTTGAAGAAAAATAATTGCTAATCAGATGTGGACTAAGGAACCTACTTTGGTTACCCTACTAGCTAGGTGTCTCTCAAACTCAAACTCATAATCAAAGTCATTGTCAAGTTTGGAACTACTTTTTCATCCCCAAAAAAAAAGAGAGAGAGAATGAAAGTAGAGAAGTTGGGCTAACTATGTAATTAGTCGGATGTATATTAAAAAATAATAATATGTAATTAGGAAAATTTGCACCGAATTAAAAAAACTATGTTTAGGAAAACATATGCATCATGTTATTTAATTTTCTTACTATTAACATGAATTAACATCTTATCATTTGAAAAAAAACAGTCTCAACTCTCAATGATATACTTAAGCATGTCGTGGAACAAAAGACTAAACTTCCTAGGTTAGGAAATTTTGTTCCCTATATTAGGGATACATAAATTAGACCTTTACCCAATTTAACGTGTTAACAATTTTTCTTTCTGACCTAAAACAAAATTTTCATTTCCTTTCATTTTGTATGGGATTTGTCACAATCGTGTTCCATCATTGCCAATCTTTTCTAGGAGAAATGCCTAAATCCTTTCAGACAAGAACAAATTATGTTCCTCCCATTACAATCCTGTAATTAAATGATGGTATTCTTGTAAATAAATGGAGTAAGTGTTTTTTTTCAAAAGAAAAAAAAACCTCTATGTTGTTTTCAAAGAGATAATAGTATTGTGTAATAAATGAGAAATGTTGTATACACAACTATCTATACAAATATATTAAAGGCGTGAAAACATGAAGTTGTGTCACGTGGCGCTCTCCTTAGGAAGTTTTAGTTTATGTAATTCATGTACAATAAAAGAAAATAAGAAATTGCATAGTATAGGGTTTGATCCAAAGACCTCAAGTACATATACTAAAGTTTTAACCACAAGCCTAAGTTGTATTTAGTGTTATTATTATCATAAAGTATTATATTAACAAATGAAATTTTTTCTTATCCCGGACATAGATCGTGCCTAATAACTAGTTAATATTGCATAAAATGTGATAAATAATGCTGTATAAAATAAAGTGCTTTAGATTTGGTGTGGTATAATCCGGGAGGAATTGGGCAAAGCTCCTTCTCAATCTTTTGTTTTTGTTTTCTAAAATTATTTTATGGCTTTCGATCCAATCCTCAATATTTATCTAAGAAAGCAAGAAAATTAATAATTATAAACTAAGCTAAACTATATATAAATAAATAACTACGTCATATGACTTTCTCTCTTCTCCCCTTCGAAATTCGAAACTTCTCTTGTGAGCTTAGAGGTTGTCACCAACCTTTTTGGACGATGATCAGCCTCAATTTTCTCATATGAGTATTTTTTAACTCATATACTGGGTTTCATCGATCTCTTCTGATAAGAGTTTGAAATTAAAAATTGATTTGATATAATAAGTTCGTTGATTGAGATCATTATTGTTTCACAAGTGATATAAGTTCCTCTTCTACAATTTGGTTGAATTAGATTAAAATCAATTCCAAAAATTTAACAGACCAATGACCCCATTTTAGAATTTATTTTATAATGAATCAATGATATTAGAGGCTTAGCAAAAGTGTTGATTTTCAACCACATACTATGATTGTAGTTTAGATGGAGAATACTTTTAATTTATTTGATTCAATTTGTCAATTTGATTTGCATTTGCGAAAAGCCCCCTTCAGTTAAACTACAATCTCAAACATGAAGTGCTTATATAAGTTTGACTTTCGATTGATAAATTTATTTGAAGTAAAAAAAACTTAAACTGTAATAATTACTAATAACACAATGCAAATGTGCATGTCGTCATTTAGCTTAGAGTGAATCTCATCTACATTAGTATGTTTAATCGATCTCTTAAAAAAAGATAAAATTGGCATCAACACTCTAAATTATAGCTCGAGTGCATCCAACACCACCAACTATGACCGATAGCCCAAACACCATCTACTACAAAATGGGGTGCAGTATGTACCAACAACTATGAAGTGGGGTATAGTGTGTACCATAACCATCTTCAATAAGATTTTAGGCTTCCGTCCTCATTTATGATATACAATACACCCCATCGCATAATTAGTAGTGTTTAGGCTACTAGTCGTAGTTGGTGGGGTTAACAATATTGAGTCCAATTTTACCTTAAAAAAATCATGTGAAGTATTAAGGAAACCAAACGAATTACAGCTAGTACTGATTAAAAGGTGTATGTCAGTGTTCTCTAGATCTTATTATATTCATCCAAATATAATCCTCACATACCTCAAATTACATCAACTATGAGACAACACTAGCTTCTATATCAGTAATCATCACCAATCAACAAATTAAAGATTAAGATTCTTTAATTTCAATAAAAAAAACATAACAAAAAATAATTTCTAATTAATAAGACGGTCTCTTATAAGACAGTTAATTAAAAGAACCCCGAACAAAGAAAATACTCAACTCAGGGCCTTCACTATGATCAGGATTAATCATATACAATGCCTCAGAATCCTTAGACCCTACAACCCTTTCAAATCTTGCCCTTAAATAAGTGAATTGATCTCCATCATCTTTCTCCTTCTTCTCATCATCATCATCATGATCATGACCATGATGATCATGAGCATGACCATGATGATGATCACGAGCATGATCATGATGAGCATGACCATGATGATAGTTATTATTATGTGGTGATGGTGGCAACACTCCAGCACCCATTGATACACCATGTAACATATGCATAACATGTAACTCATCATCAGACATTTGTTTCCTTCTAATGGAATAACCCATCTTCCTACCATTACAATAAACAGCCCATACAAACTCTTCCATAACCTTCTTTTTATGTGTTTTATTCTCACTTTCTAGGGCAACTCTTAGAATATCACAAGACATTTCTTTGTAGAAAATGGAAGAAAGTATAGGTAGCTCAGCAACAAACATAGGGATACTATGAGGGTTCTCTTGGATAGCTAAGGTAATCTTCCCTCGCCGCGCCCCAAAGAGGGTGATAATGGTGGCATGATCCGATATCAACGGCCGCCGAAGGTGGTGGGACTTGGCTAGTAGAGCCACCACCTTGCAACCAGAGGTTAGGAGTGGGAATAGCTTGAACATCTTAAAGAGTCCACCTTTTGATGAGGAGGATGTTTTTGAGGTTGATTTTTTAGACTTTGAATCATAATTAGGGTTTGAGTTACGTAGAAGAGATATCAATGAAGATGGGTGTTGAAGTTTTTTGAATGGGATTGAGTGTATGGATGGCATTTTTTTTTGGTTTTGGGTGTTTTTGAAACTTTGAAAGATGTTTTTTTTGGTGTTTTTGAAACTTTGAAAGATGTGGGTTTTTGGTGTTTTTGATGAAGGGATATATATATATATATGTATATATGGTAGTTAGTTGTAGGAGACTTTGTTAAAGTGGAGTTATTTTTTTGGATGAAATAAAAGAGGGATATATAATGGATTTGTAGATCTTGTAATAAGATTTATAAGTTTGTTTTTAGGAAGAAGCTAGGGGGGAGGTACCAAGAACTAAGAAGGCAAGGATGATTGAATGTGCATTTCAATTAATTGGGAACTTTTTATGTAGTAGGATAAAAGAGAGGGGTCCTCCCCTTGAATTAGTAATGGAAGGACTAAAAAAGGTGGCATTTTTTTGAGGTGGGGGTGGAGGTGGGGGACATTATATGTATCATGAAATTAAGATTGATCATTTTTAATTTTTTAATTTTATTTTTTTTTTATTTTATTTTTTTCGATATTGAGAAAATTTGTACTAATTAAAAACTGAAGTATAACCTAATGTTAATACAATCAAATTTGCATTTTTATTTATTTTGAGGACAAAACATTGAGAAAGAAAACTTGGTGGTAGTACATAATATGAAATTGCATGAGATAATATGAGGATCATATATGATATATCCTCCTTATTGATCAATAACCCTTTTTTTTCTAATTTTTTCTCCCTTATGTCTTTTCAATTACAATTGTAAAACTTTATTAATTACTATGACGATTATATAAGATAATTTTATAAAGTAGATAAAAACATACATCCTTCATATATTATTCAGCTCACGAGTAATATAACTTTCTTAATATCCTTAGAAAACACTTATAATCGAGGTTAGGTTGTGGAAATCAAATCGAAAATTTAAGATTTTTTATTTTCAATCCGGCCCGGGTTTGCAAGCAAGGCCCTTTATTATTGGAAGTAGCTGGAGGGAATGGTAGGGAGAATTCCCACCCCTAAAGTACCTCTAACAGAGTCTGATCACACAAATACAAACCAAATTACTAAACCAAGTACTACTTAGTTATCCACTTCTTAGATACCAACTAAATTAGGTGGTTTTAAGATAGCATGCAAAGTACAAGATGTTACTTTCAAGTCATATGCAATATACTGCTTCACCTAGCTAATGACACCCTGTAAAGCTTAATTTCTTCTGGTATGAGATTAGTTCTTGTATCGATGAGAATTCCAATTTCACTCAACAGACAGACCATGCATGTGCCTATAGGTAGTGACCACTTCCTTTATATGCATGGGACCTTAATTATGTACTTGATAGTTCCTTACTTCCCTTTATATATTTACCTATTGCACATTTGCACCTATTATTAACTTTAAACATACATATGAATTATGACATATCTCTATTGATGATCATGTTGAATGACTATGACATGCTTTCTTTTTTTGGGGTTAGTCGTTAAAGCTTGTGCCAAAGTCTTATCACTATTCAATAGTCTTACATACGACTTGATAATATATATATTTCTATTGGAAATAGTTTAATTATCAATTTTCAGTAACATATATCTCTATTATATAAGCCAAGGGAGGAGGTGTGGTGTCCTTTTTTGAAGTGACTAAAATACCCTTTAATAATTTAAAATAATATTTTCTTTTTATAAAAAATTAAAAAATGAGAATCAATGAAACTTGCCATATGAGTACGTAGGTCAAAAATGGAATATGCAATACCATTAATAACAAAGTAGATTGACATAATCAATTCACGAAATCAATTAGAATCTTCAACCAAAAAAAGTTAGCAACATATCGTGATAACATAATATTTCATATTTACAAAGTTCAAACAATATGATTTATCAACATCTATAATTGTTAAAGAATTATACGAAAGTTGCTAAAAAGAAAATATTAAATCATCTACCAAATTTTACAGTGACAGTATTGAACAGTTAAAAATCATTCACCTTTAATTTAAAAAGATGATAGCATCTACAAAAGAACCTCAATAATCTACATCACTATCAAAATAATTTTAGATAAAAAAAAACATGCCCATTTATATATAACTACATAAGATTGTCGACACACACATCGCGTGCATATGCAGCTAGTTCATATATATTGAAATTATCTACAAAATCCATTCTATCGATGTATATTCATATATATTGAGATTATCTACAAAATCCATTCTATCGATGACAATTTATGATCAAAATCCTAGACGAAGTTGATGATTTAAGAGACATGAACTTGTCACGAAAAAGTCGCAAATCTATTCAAATCTTATCTCTTTCAATCATTTCATGACCACTCTGCAACTTTTTCACATCTTATATGGTTTTTCTTATTGATTTTGTAAATAATTTTAAATTGATCAAAATTTGGGCCGCGCTGATTTGAAAATCTAATAGGGGTGCTTAACGCACGAGCCGAACCCGAACTGTACTTGGCTTGGCTTGACTTCTTTATTGTTTAGCTCAGCTCGGCTCGTGAGCTCGACGAGCTCGGTGAGTGAAGCTCGCCTCGAGCTCGTGAGTTTCACTAAAGGCTCGAGCTCGACTCAGTAGCTCATTTTAGCTCGGCTTGTCCGGGTCCCACTCGATCTTGGGCTCGATTTGAGACAAATTAAAAACAAACCAATACAACATCAAACCAAACCAAAAAAATTCCCTAACCAAATTAGTTACTTACAAATATACGTAAAAAACGACAATAGATTTAAAAAGATACAAAAAGAAAGACATGAATTGTTCTACGTAAAAATTTGTATTAAAGGATACGTATTGTATGAGAACTTTTTTAAGTGTTTTAGTTTAATAATAAAATTTTAAAGTGCTTTAAATTATATTAACATAATAATCGAGCATGTTCACGAGCTCTCGAGCCGAGCTTGTCGTAGTTTGGCTTGGCTCGTGAAGGTCTCGAGCCGAATCATCACGAGCCGAGCTATGACCGAACCGAGGCAGAACTTTTCGCGAACCGACCGAACTCATTATCACCCTTAACCTTTACGAGAGTCATGTTCTTTTGGACTTATTTACTGATCAGTTTAGTTCAGTTCATTTTATTATTATTATTATTATTATTATTATTATTATTTCAGTTCAATTAAATTTCGTCCCATTCAGTTTAATTCAATTCAACTAAAATAAATTCAAAAGAACATAGCGTATTTACCAAATACTATCACACCAAATTCGGGCCTATCCGAGTAAAATCGACTTGGGCCTTAATAAACCCTAACTCATATCAACCTCATTCTTTTACCTCTAAAAACTCACACACAAGAAAACTCGAACCTCAAAACCCTAATCGGCGCAATCTAGGAGAGAGAAAGTGCGAAGAATCAACCAACATCCGAACAACATCACTCACCAGCCATGGGTAATCTACCAATCCATCTTCTTCTTCTCCAAATTCTTCATCTATTACATCTCTTCAACTGAAATCTCTGAACTTTTTTTTGTTTTTTTTGAGTTTTAATGGCGGATAATTTGATGATGTTAATCATGTTACAGGTAAGGTACACGGATCATTGGCACGTGCCGGAAAGGTCAGAGGTCAAACTCCGAAAGTTGCTTCTCAAGATAAGAAGAAGAAGCCACGTGGACGCGCTCACAAGCGCATGCAATACAATCGCCGTTTCGTTACTGCCGGTACGTTTTTTTTTCATCTTCTCATAAATCATTGATTTTGTTGTTTTAATGTTTTATTGAAGCTTGTGATTTGAGTTAGTTTTGGTGATTTATTTGATTTTTGGTACAAATTGACTTAATGTGTTTATACATCATTAAAGTTGATGATTATATGTGTTTATGATTTTGGTGACAAATTAATCATAAGGTATTTATTTATGTTAGAATATGTTGAAGGTTATGTTGAGATCTAAGGCTATATGGAATGACTTTTGGTTGGAAATCGCCAATTAGTAGAGTAAGGTCATGAAATTTTAGATTGATGAAATTTTGCACTGAAGGTTGGCAATTATGAAAGATAGGATGATTCTCCGTGTCTTTCAAACTCTGCTTTGTGTCGATTGTGGGCTCGAACAAATTGCTACATGTTTGTTTGGTTCTTTTCACAAATGTTTCCATATTCACACGTGAAGGGTATTGCTTTGTGTGTGATTGAACGGTGATTCGTTGGTTTTCTAGTCACCCTTTCATGGCATTTGAGAGGAGTTAATGGGGAGAATCTCAGTTAGACAGCACATTGTTTTCATTGCAAATCGCTGTATATGGACATCTAATCATGAAGTTTGTTGAAATTAGCCAATAAGCAGAGCAAGGTCATAAAATTTAGAATGGTGGAATTTTGCATTGAAGGTTGGCAATTATGAAACATAGGATGATTCTCCATGCCTTTTGAACTCTGCTTTGTGTCGATTGTGGCCTCGAACAAATCGCTGCATGTTCGTTTGGTTCTTTTCACAAATCTTTCGATATTCACATTTGAAGGGTATCGTGTTATCTGTGTTTGAACGATGATTCGTTGGTTGTTTTATTCACCCTGTCTTAGCGTTTGATAGAGGAGTATAATGGGGAGAATCTCAGTTGGAGGGCGGATAGTTTTGGTTGCGAATTGCTGTATATGCTCATTTAATTGTTGTTAAGTTTTGCTGAAGCTTATTATTTTAACTTTATAAGTAAATTTGTTTTTCGGGTTTGTTACTCTGTGTTGAAATTAGCCAATTAGCAGAGCAAGGTCATTAAATTTAGAATGATCGAATCTTCCATTGAAGGTTTGCAATATGAAAAATAGGACGATTCTCTGTGACTTTTGAACTCTGTGCTTGTGTCGGTTGTGGACTCGAACAAATTGCTACATTTTGTCTGTCTCTCTTATTGCTATTAGCATCACTGTCACACTTGAGAGCAATCATTCTCTGTGTTTTTAAAGATGTATCCTTTTCTTAGTTCTAGCTAGCCCTTTTAGGCATATCGCTGAAGTTCTCTCTAAACAGATTGTTACTTTTGGTTAGAAATTGCCAATTAGCAGAGCAAGGTCATTAAAGGTAGAATGATTGAACCCTGCATTGAAGGTTGGCAGTATGAAACATAGGCGATTCTCCATGCCTTTTGAACTCTGTACTCAAGTCGATTATGACCTCCAAATAATCGCTAGATATCTTTTAATTTCTTATTGACATTTTATAGAACTCAGCGTACTTTTTTTGTTTGTAGTTTGTATGGATGTATTTTGTGATTGTTGTTTGTATAGATGTATTTGTTGTTTGTTTTAGCCTGAGTTGATATAGCGAAAAGAATGTTGAACTCAATGTGTCAAAACAAAACTATTGTCTGAAAGGATAGTGATATGTGATAACATTCTACATAAGTTGAATATACTTCATAGTACTTGGTTAGACTTTCATATTTCTGCTGTCAAGCCTCCCCCCCCCCCCCCCCCCCCCCCCACACCCACAAAAATAAGAATGTACGATATCCTGCTACTATATTGCTGGTGTTAAATTTGATTGTTTGCTTGATTATTTTGTTCTGGTTCTCATTTTGTTACTTCTGATTTCAGTTGTCGGATTCGGCAAGAAGAGAGGACCAAACTCATCCGAGAAGTAGAAGATTATAAACAACAAAATGTGAACTCTCTACACCAATTACATTTCTAGGATTCTAATGTTCCTCTTCTATTTGTTTTTTTAGTATCGATGGTTTCTTACAAGTATTTTACGTTGTGTATTCTCATATCACTACTACTTTTTGATGCTCGTGACCTTTTCTATGCTGTAGTTGGAACCCATCGTTTTGTTTTCCTATCATAGTGACAATTTTGCCTCAATCTCATAGTCACCATTCCACTTAGTAATATGCTTTGATTTTCTTGCTGTTGAATGGAAGTCGACGAGGTTTTTATGTCTCTTCATTTCTGCATTCTGCATAGAGTTCCGATTTAAGAAGCTTTGTTGCTGACGCAATAGTATGACTACAAGTCTGATACGAAATTCTTCGAGAAATCTTTGTCGATGTCATCTGTGAATTGATGCTTCTTTGAGAAATCTGTCTAGTATGGCATCTGTGAATTGAAGCTTCTTTGAGAAATCTTCATGTATTGTGACATTGTGGATTGATGGTTCTTTGAGAAATCTTTGTCCATCATGACACCCTGTGAATCGAGGGGGATAATAAAAGGGAATGAGGGTGATATATGAGATGAAATATGGATTGTATATGTGGTCATAGGCTCATAGCTATGCAGCTACCCACGATCTCCTTAGTAGAAAAAATGCAACAATTGAATATTTTGTACCTCATAAATGATACTCAATTGTCGCAATTTTGCTGTTGAAGAGGAAGTAAATTCATCCCAAAATGAGAATAATAGTTTCCCCTATTAAATTTTCCCCATTACATGATCTACATCATTTCGTTTACTATCACTTAAATTCATCTTTATATTTTGTTAATTTATCACCCATAACTCAAGCATGCAATCAATGTGAAACGAAAAACTGGGATATTATATATGCCATAGTATTAATGAAAAACTCTCAAAATGTCCTTTTTTGCAAATTAGAAGAATAAAGATTAAGTTGTATCACACCCAATATTAAATGAGCTTTTGAGAACTGATATGAACTTATTGGAACAGTTATGAACTTTCTTTTAGAGAACTAACATGAATTTGTTACAATTGATTGGAATTTTATTTACCTCCTTTTGAAAGTTGACTTTCATCTACTCCCTCCGTCCCAAAATATAGTTCCCATTTTCATATTTAGTTTCACATTTTTCTGTAATTTGTCTAGAAAAACCGTGTCCCATCATTTATTTGCTTCTTGAATTTTGTTTTTTCCTTTGTTTATTCAACCAAAATATTACAATTAATGCTCTTTCACCAATTATACTCCATTCTCTCTTCTAAAATCATCTTTTCCCATACAACATTTATTTAAATAAACAATTTTTTTTACTATCCCTACTTGCATAAATTACCGTGAAAAAAGGGAAATGGGAACTATATTTTGGAACGGAGGGAGTATTACTTAAGAGTAATTTCTATAAAAAGTGATTTGTAACCAATGACAATTAGTTACCACTTACCATCAATTTCGCATAAAAATGTCTTAAGATTAACTTTTTAAAATGACCACGATCATTAATGTAATCTAGTGTAAACTTTTAAAGAAATTATATTCTTAGTACTCATGGTAATGAAATTTCATCACAAAACAGGAATTTTTCTATATAAATTCAATTTTCATTACCATGTACCTAATACCACTTTTACAAGTGGTAATAAATGGTAACAAAATCTTAGAAAGAAAATGGATATGTGGGGATGAGATAGCTGATAGCATTACCATGCGTAATGAGTGATGATATATGGAAGTTTCCTTACAAATTTATATTACAATGCATTACTATTACTACTACTACTCCCTCCGTTTCATTTTAATCTACACACTTACACTTTTTACGCATGCCAATGCAAAACTTTGAGGACATATATCTTTAGTTTTGTATTTGTAAAAATTATAAAAAGTACATATTAATAAAATACATGTTATGATGAATCTAACAAGATCCCACATGACTATATTTTCATCCGCTTATAAAGCACAAATGATGGTCAAAGTGAAATTTATGAATAGTGTAAAATGTCAAAGTGTGTAGATTAATATGAAACGGAGGGAGTATTATTTATGACCATTTACCAAACGAACAATTTCAACTAAGGCAGACTATAGAATTCTATATAATATATACACATGTAAGTGTTTGTCTAGTCAAGTACTTAAAAAAAGGGGTTTGTATTCGAGCAAAATTAATGGGCCTTCTTTGCTTGAGATAACCAACAATCCCACGGCCTACTTTCTCTCTGTTTCAGGAGGCTGGGGTTTGCTATTTGGGAGATGAAAAGAGCTCATTTTCCAAATTCTATTATTGCATTATTTATGTTTGTAATTTTTTTGGTTGCCTACCCGTTTGCTCCGATTACATTCGAGTCCGATCCAAGTTGTACACCTGGCTTTGATGGGTGAGTCTCCCAACAAGAGTTTCTGCATACGGTGAGGCTCGAACTTGAGACCTTCCTCAAGCGACATCAAACTACTTACCACTTGAACTAACTTTTGTTGGTATTTTATTCGCACTTCAAAGTTGAAAGTTTGAAACTCATGTGAAAGAAGGAGATAATTCTAGATGCCATTTATCAAAATTCAACCATAGTTGATTGTAGTTTGACTGTGATCTTGCCCTGCTGACCACGGAATTGGATTAATTGCACAAAAGACCAATCCTAAACTTCCAAACCTTCACTCTCACTCAATCTTGAAAAGAAAATCCGAAAGAAGTGTTTGACGACAAATATTAATTAATCAATCAAACTTGATGAATAATCTTAGCGTAACAATCATCTCTCATAGTTTGTCCCTTGGCCATGATTGATGGTGAATTATTACAAATGTAAACAATTTGTCTATTCTATTTATCAGTATTTCCCTCGTCTCAAAATAAATATAATAATTTGACTATATTAGATCCCTTATAAGTCAAGAATCGAACCCGTGTCACATGCCTCCAACCAACTAGATCAATCTTGATTTTTAGACTTTTTCAACTACTTATGCTCCGTTTGTTAGAGTGTAAAACATTTTCCTAAAAAACTGTTTTCCTCTATTTTCTGTTTGACATTGTTTGGTTGGTAAAAGAGTGTAAAATCATTTTCCCTAGGAGTAAAATTACTCTCCCAATAATGGAAAACCATTTTCCTTTCAAAATGAAGGGAAAAGTGTTTTCCTTATCTCTCTTGTACACTCCTCTCACTACCTCCTTAATTTCCCTTTCATTTTCCTTTCATTTCATCATTTTCTTACGTGGAACCAAACAACGGAAAACTAATTCTAGAAGTGTGTTTTCAATTGTAAATTGTTTTCCATGAAAATCATTTTACATTAAAAATGTTTTACGCCCTATCAAACAGAGTCTAATATGTGTATAGAGCTTCTAAAAGATTATAAATATACATAGTTCACCTATTCTCATAAAATATGTTTAATATCCCTTTTGTGTATGCATGAACGTAAACTGATATTTTTGGATTTTAAAAATATTTATCGTCAAAATACTGTGGAATTCGTTGTTTGAAAGATCAACTAAATTTTTTTTGAGACAATCGTTTAGTAATTACGAAATACACAAAAATCAAAACGTTTTGGATGGACCGGGTTCACGATATTTTATTGTGCATCCAAACTGTTTCTATCGCACGAACACTGACTACTCATATTAGAAAAAAAATCGACTATATCATATGAAAGCTGACTATATCATACAAAGCCTACCTATATTAAAGTGATTATATTAAACGAAAACTAATTATATTATATAATTTTCGGTGTAATATTATAAATTATTATAAACCCGATTCATTCGAGTTTCTTTCCCAAAAATTACTCCAAGAAATGCACCCTTCAATCTTCATCATTGGCAGGAAAAGTATAGTTAAAAAACAACAAAGGCAATTACTAGAAGTATAATGTCGCGTCGAGACAGTGGCCCATATTAAAACTTTCGTCAACGGGAAACCGAAAGACTTCTGAGTGATAGACCAGCCAGTTGGGTTAGGTGAGCAGTAGGTAATCAATTTCAATACCAAACAAAATCACCATTAAAAATACATAAAACTTTACACCATAAAACCATTTCTTCTATACTTTTAAGAGGTCTTGCCTGCAAATCCGAGTTGGGTTAACCTAAGCGAGATTCTGATCCGGCTAGAACGCTTTCTCCTTATCTTAAAAAACAAAAATTATTACAGTCCATTACTATGTCATTCTGTTGTTATGAAGTTTGGCCTTCTAAAATTAAGTATACTATTACACGAAAGTAGTATTAGTTGGTATGAGTTTTACATTCTAACTTTTATGTTATAAGTTTAATTGTGATACTTGAAAGATTTCAGTTTAGAAATTAAAGGAGATTTTCATTATCAGCATATAGAAAGAATATAGTATAGTTTATTACATTCTAGGTTTAGAATATTTACGATTATATCGTCACGTAGTATGTACGGGTGATCATATACCAATAATGGTTTTACATTCACTCAAGAGTGTATCATATTTCGTATATTGATTTGATTGTACGTGTGTAGCGCATGACACATGTGAAGTACTTGAGTGAAACGTGTCGTTGTGTACTTTGATGTATAGTACTCTCCTCGATAACGACATCATGTGTGTAGTATAACCTTAGTAATTGTACACACACAAAAATTTATTGAATGGCTAGATATTGGTTGGCCGTATACCACCAAAACAGAAAATTAGTTGCAAGTGGTTTTTTTGTGTGCCTTAGCTTGCATGTACACTTATAGACATTATAATCTAACATTGTTTGGTTTAGTGATAATATGGTATTGTATACTTCTAGACATTATAATCGAGCATCTGCGGTGTGATTTTAGGCTCATGATTGTGCTAAGCATTTTAGTCCATGAATATACGATACACTTCATGGACTTGTAAACTCAAAAACTACTACGTAGTAACAAATAAGAATGCAACATTTATAGTAGAATTTACAGGAATGAAGCCAGAATCATTTGAAAAATACAAATATGACCATTTCTAATCTATAGGTTTCAACACCTTAGTACAATCTACATAAAATACAATCAGCAAATCACTCAGTTTTGAGTAACAAAAGCCAATTTTCTTCCCGGGTGTTTGGTTGAGAGAGTCTTGGAGTAATAAGAGAAGTTTGACTAGTCCAAACCCTTATGAGAGTGTCAGAGAGGATCGAGAGAGAGGTTTGAGCCCAAAAACTAATTTTGGAAAAGTTACTAGTATGAGCTTCTTAAAAGAGAAGTTTGTGAAGTTAGTTGTGTAATGACTATTTTTTTTTTTGATAATTTGGGGCTGGCGATTTTATTTCTGCTCATAAGAGCTCATTGAAGATTTATACAGTTACATCAAAAGGATAATAAGAGTACTGCCTTCACTTTACAATTACAACATCTATTGAGTTTGTTTAAAGCCAGGCTAAAAACTCATCTACCCTTCTTAGTCCTTGTTTTGCCATTGCATCAGCCACACTATTTGCCCCCCGACCTTTGTGTATTACCTCCAAACATAACCAGTGCTTTCTGGCATTTCAAATGTAGTTGAGCACAAAGTTTAAGTTCCAAGGTCCTCCCGTATCTTCATTACACCACCGGACCGCATTGGAGGAGTCGGATACTATTGTAAGCTGATGGCTTTTGATACGCTCACTACTCATTGAGATTTTTATGGCTCTATAAATCGCATAAATTTCGGCCGAATTGATTTCCAACTGCGAGATAGGGCTGGAGAATAGACACAAGAAATTCCCGAGTTCATCGCGGAGAACGCCCCCCACTGCAGCATTGTCAAGACGGTGATCAAATGATGCGTCTACGTTCCATTTGAGTTGAGAGGCTGGCGGTGGTGATCACACTTGAGCGAGTTTTGGTATTGGGTCCGGAATAATGGGGGGAGATTTCACCCGTTTGAGGCACTGTGGGTTCCTCAGCACTGCATTAGCAGAGTATGGAAATTCGTCACCCCATGATTGAATCCACCAGCATAATCTAACTAAAGCCAAGTCTTGCACTTCTTCTAATGTTGAGAATTTTTGATTGAAAATCCTGTCATTTCTTTCTTTCCACACTGACCAGATAATGATGAAGAAAATTGCTTGCCATACTTTTTTGAAGAACTTGTCTCCCCCACATATACGCCATTGATGAAAGGCAAGCTTCAAAGTTCCAGGGACAGCCCACAGCATATTTCACATGCGCAGCCACCAAGACCACATTCTCCATGAGAAATCACAATGTAGGAGAAGACGGGTAGGAGTTTCGGATTCTTTGTTGCATAATACGCAGACATCTTCCTCCATGGGAATAATCCCTATGCGACACAGCTTTGATCTTGAGTTGATTTTTCCGAGAATCGCAAGCCAACAGAAAACTTCGACTCTATGCGGGACAAGACCCGCCCATATTCCTTTTATAACGTCGATAGAAGGAGAATCCGAGCACCTTGCAAGTTCTAGAGTGGCGGATTTCACAGAAAAGACCCCACTTTTGTGAGGGGTCCATATAAAGTAATCATCGGATGATATGTCAAGAACAACCTCCTTGAGAAGTTGGTGAAGAGCTTCTCTTTCTTCAATGTCACGAGGCCTCAAAGCCCTACGCCATGCCAATGTCCATTTCCATACATACCCGTCCCACACACCAAGAGAGGCTATTGTTGCTGCTTGATTTAGTGATAAGCGAAATAATCTGGGGAATAGGTTCTTCAAAGGGGCGCTGCCTATCCATATCTCCTGCCAAAATAGAGTATTCGTCCCTCGACCCACCTTTTTCCTGATTTTATTCGGCCCAAACAAACCAGGTGTTTTAAAACCGCATTGCATATGGCTTTCCAAGGCCCCCCGGAAGCTGGCGGTTTACTATCTTTTACCAAAAAAAACCACCAATAAATTATTTCAATATCTTTAATGGTTATTTCACTTTTTGAAGTAACAATCAGCTCACAATTATCTACCAAACACTCCCACAAAAACAACAAATAAAGCAGCTAGTCAACCAACCAGTGTCTAATAAAATAAGCTAACCGCTATCAACTAATGCAAACAATTAGAGCTTGTTTTCCCAACTTATTTTCAGTTCAATTCAGTTCCGTTCATTTTCAATCAGTTCAGTTCAATTCAGTCCAGTTTTGTTCATTTACAATGATCAGTTCAGTTCAATTCAATTAAGTTCAGTTCAGTTTTAATTATCATTTCTATTAGTTATAATTTAATTGAGTTCAGTTCAATTCAGTTCAGTATAATTCAGTTCAGTTCAGTTCAATTCAATTCAATTCAATTCACTTACAAACAATTCAGTTCAATTCAATTATTTTTATGCCGAATAGAACAAATCCATAACCACTAATAAAAACACAATCTTTATAATTACATAACACATTACCATAAATCCACACTTTCTATAAACTCCAAAATATTCTATTCTACAAAGTTGACCAAGTAGACATAGTTGATCTTAAGTAAGAAACTACCCCCACTAGAGTCAACAATCCAACAATAGGCCCCACAACTCTTCCCCCTTGAACTTCAATAACACTTTCTTTCTTTTTTTTATAAAATTCCCCCAATTTTAACTCATTCTTTCTTCCTTCTTTCCAACAATTCTCTGTCTTTTTTTGCTTTATTCATCCACAAAATCATCATAGTCAAAAATGGCGAACTGAAACTTCATCAATTTTGACCTTTTTTTTTTCCCTTCCAAATTTTCAGTCTCAATCAAAAACTCATACAATTAATTAATCGATTTCATTTGCATTAAATTCCATATACTGATTTTTTTCTCAATCAACGAAAAACAATGGAGGATTTTCGGGAGGAGAGAGAAAATAAACCGATAGAACTAAGAGCAGTTGAAGCGTTAGGGTTAGGGTTTGATCTAACATCGGATTTTAGGTTGAAATTTGCTAAAAAAGAAAGACTTGTTGTTTTAGATGAAGCTCATAAAAGAAACGTTGTTATTCCTGGTGGAAACGTTTCGATTCCTGGTGTTTCTGTTGATATTCGTTGCGATAAAGGTGAACAATTGCGGTTTAAGTCTGATGTTCTTCAATTTAATCAGGTTGTTTATCTTTTCTCTACTTTTTTTTGTAATTTTTTTCCATTAATATGAGTTTTTTGTGATTTATTAGTGTAATATCTGTAATTTTGAAGTATATTTTTGTGGAATTAGTTGGGGATTAATATATGTTGTTTAAGGTTATGATTTGTGTGAATTGTGAGAATTAAATTAGGGAACAATTTAATTTTAAAAATTTCAAGCTAAAATTGGAGGGTGTATAAATAGTGAAATTATCTAATTGTTTATTTTGTTTATGTTATTGGGAGATGAAGTGTATAATTGGAAAACATTATTATATGGTTATGTTTTTGAAGGAATGATATTGCCTCAAAAAAAATGAAGGTGGTAAAATTGCATTTTGGTATGTTTTAATGTTATGCATGAATTAATTTAAGGATGGTAAATACAATGAAGCAATGCCCCCCTTTTTATTATTTAATAAAATTAAGTTTAAGAGATCAATGTGTTAGAAAGATAAAATACTTTGAGAAGTGTTTTTATGGAGTATTGGTGTTAGGGCCTTAGGGGTTTGTTTGTTTGTACTCTTAATGAAACGAGCCGTTTAAAGAGAGCTTGTACAATAGCTCATGGAAATTACTAATAGTCCTTGTTGAACAATTTAGGCATAGATGGTGTTCCGAAACAGAAAAGCCTCTTTGGGGTGGAAATTTTTACTCTTTGAATCGAGTGCCTTAATAGTGACTAATGAAAATTTAAAATTTCCTACTGTTTTATGATGTGTAAGTCTAAGAACTGTCGTGCAATTGGCTTAATTTCATACTACGGGTGTGTTTTCATCATAAAGTTTGAGGTCCAATTATGTCTAATCGGGTTTGATTAGATCCAACTAGTAAACATAAGGTGAACTAAGGGGTAAATAGGCGCAATCAATTGTAATAAGTTCTATTGAGATAAGTTAAGGTGAAGAGAACACACCCTATATATACAAATGGTGTACCTTTTCATAAGACTCCACCGCATGGTTGTCTTGACATGAGGCTGCAAGGCACCATGTCACACATGATTGGCTATATGTTTTCAAGAGTGTCACCAATGCTCGAACCTAAGAAATTCTACTTCTTATTACATGTTATAATCATCAATTCAATGAAAGAAGTTATGCCTTCTGCAACAAATAAATGTTAATATATTAATTTATCCATGAGAGAGAATGAAGAGTAAAACCACTACTGCGACATTTCTTTCACAACCAATTTGATACAGCAATATCTCCTCACATCCCCTCATCTTTGTAACCACCACCACCATTAGGTTACTACTTTCTAACCCTCATAATCATATATCAATCTGACTATCATGCTAATCTCACCCCACTTTCTCTTGCTACAAACCCATGACATGATAAAAGAATCTTATTTTGTATGTGACAAGTTATATTTAAGAAGAAAAGTGTGCACTGCACGAGATCAAACACTAGTTAACAACAAAAAACTGAATTGGCAATCTATTGTGTTTGCATAGACCAAAAACCAAATATTATAGTTATTGATTCTCTTACAAAATTTGTTTCTGATTTTTTTCCCGATTCTGATAGTATGTAGTTCTATTACCTAAAGCAAAGACTTAGCATTATCTTTCTGGAACTGCAGATGTCAGAGTTACTAAATCAAAGATCTTCTGTGCAAGGAAAAGTGCCTTCTGGCTACTTCAATGCTATCTTTAATTTTAGTGGAGCTTGGTTAAATGATGCTGCAGAAAGCAAACATCTAGCTTTTGATGGTTACTTTGTTGCTTTGTACCACTTGCACTTAATGGCATCTGCCATTGTTCTCCATGATAAAGTGAAAAAGTCTGTTCCTTCACATTGGGATCCTGCATCATTGTCAAGGTAGCTTCTCCTGTGCAGTTACTTGTTTAGCAGGTGGAATCTATATGTTAGATGTGTATTCATTTGACTCTGTATATTCTATGGGATATCAATGCATGACATATCTAGTTGTGACTGGTATCTAGTTGTGACTGGTTACTGGTTGGGGGTGAAGTTGCACGTAGGCCGTTATTGTACCCACCAATGGCGGGATAGTTACTCAGTGTTTCATTCTGTCCAAGTGCCACATGAATAAAAATCCCCAAATTGGATGGTGCTTAGGATTCACTATTCAGCTTAGGTTAGCATGCTGAATCAATGAGTGATGAGGTGAGCTTATAACAGTTTCTGCTCAAAAGATCACTGATTTCTTTCCACTTCTATGCAATTTCACATAGACAGTTCTTGCCACTTATTATTCACCCTGATCTTGAATTTTTGAGTAGCAAGTGAGCTTCAGAGTCCAGTGATGGTTGATCTCACTTTTCTTGGCCAAACTTAATAAAAAAGATGAGGTTGTCTGCATGAATCAAGAAATTATGTACTGTGGTTGTCCATAGAATCATCTTCGAGTATGAATTCTACCTAGTGCTGTATGCTATTGTGAACCCATTATCATCATATCCTTTTTAACTCCTTCCATTCAAGTCATCTTTAGTCTCCCTCTGGCTTCTTCTGAAATCCTTACTAATCCCACCTCTCTATCAAAGTTAAATATATCTCAGAACTAACATTAATATTTTATTCACTTCCATGGTTTTGTGATTTTAGTTTTTATTTTTATTTTTTTTTATGTTTGTTTAGTTTGCTGCACCAGTTCCTGATCTCACTTGTTAGGCAGGTTTATCCAGAAATACGGGACACACATTATCGTCGGCTTGGCTGTTGGAGGTCAAGATTTAATTTGTGTCAGACAGACCCCTTCATCAGAAATCCCACCTGCTGAACTCAGAGCGCATCTGGAAGATCTTGGAGATGCGCTATTCTCTGATGAAAAAGATCCACTATTACAGCGAAAAGCTAGGGACGGAAACCAAAAGGTACAGGCTCTAGTTGAAGTGCTTATCAGCATTTTCATGCTTGAAAGGTTCAATTTTGCGATATGACCTGACTTTCCTTTATCATACAGGCTCCCGAGGTCTTCAGTCGGATCCTGCAGACCAATAGCATACGGTTAACGAGTGTTGTAGAAACATCAAATAAGGATGTAAGTATTTATATAAAAGCTTGAGTTATAAGCTTCCATTATATTATTATCATATAATAGTTTCTGATAACATCGTTAATTATGGACAGGGACTCTCTGTTATACGTTCACGAAGAGGGGGAGATGTTTATCTGCATAGTCACTCCCAATGGCTCCAGACAGTGCCTAGCCACCCTGATGCAATTCTCTTTAAGTTTGTTCCTATTACATCTCTCCTTACTGGAATCCCAGGCAGTGGTTATCTTAGCCATGCTATTAATTTGTATTTGAGATGTAAGTTTTCTTTCTACTCTGTACCCCAAGAAATTTTATGTTTAGTTAATTCTTTATTGATAACAACAATCCCCTTCTCGAAAAAGAAAAGGAATTTTTCTTACACCAGAAGTCTGTTCTTGTCCCACCTATATTCTTGTGCCTACTAGTCATTAGATATCCTGATGGATTTAACTATTGTATGATCTGAAATATAATCTATTTCATTGCAGACAAACCTACTCCAGATGATCTGCAGTGCTTTCTGGAATTCCAAGTTCCAAGACAATGGGCACCAATGTACAACGAGCTTCCCCTTCAGCATCAAAGAATAACATCCTCATCATCTATCCTTCAATTTAGCTTATTGGGTCCTAAAATACATGTTAATTCCACCAAGGTACTCCAATGTCTACACTTTCGGTTTTATTTTGTAATCTTCTGCCTTTTTTTTTTTGAGTTTTTTGTCAGAAAAAACCTTTTATAGTCACTTTTTTGCGAATAACAACATTTTATATATTTTTTTGTAACTTACAACCTTAAACAAATCTTTCTTTGCAAAATGAAACCTTTTTCTATTTTCCGTCATTGACTGTTAACTTTCCCCATTAACCGTGCTTTGGTTTTCTTCCTTCTCCTTACGATTCATTCATCCTCTTTTCCCCCCTTTGTTTCCCTCTCATTTCTCCTGTAAAACCCTTGGCTCTCCAAATTTGTTTTTTCTCACCAAATCTGAAATCTTTCTTTCCCAACAATAGATTAAACCTATAATGTCAATCACAGCACAATGTTAAATCACTCTACCATTCAAAGATAGTATAAGAAACTATTAAGGTATATGATGTACTGCAAGAACATACCCGTATTGTCCAGGGTATATAGGACCTCCCATCTTTTCTGCCTTATTGACCAATTTATATAATATTAGATGCCAATTAACTGTAAGGTTTCTTTTTCCACTTTCCATAGTTTGATTGAATTTAGAAAAATCTCGGAAGCTTTTCTTAATAATTCCTGCTAAAAATGAATCTACCCCTCTTAATTTTCGGGTTATTGTCTTCTCTGGTTTTATCTGCAAAGTCTTGTGGCCCAACATCACTTCTGCAAGCATTAGGTGATATCTCCATCTTAGTTGCCAGTCACTCCTTCAAAGAATTCTGCCGGACAGCACTCTTGTTTGTAATAACCCTCTCTTGATCTGAGCGACTACTCAGATTTCCATTTCCATGTGTTGGCAAAATTGGCTAAATATGTTGTTGGGGGAAGAAAGATTTCAGATTAGGTGAGGAAAAACGAATTTGGGGAGCCAAGGGTTTTACAAGAGAGAAATGAGAGGGAAAAAGACTGGAAAAAAAAGGAGGGAAACGAATTGTAAAAGAGAAGGAAGAAAACCAATTAACGGTCAATGAGAGAAAGTTACCAGTCAATGACGGGAAGTAGAAAAAGGTTTCATTTTGCAATATTTTTTTTGTTTAAGATTGTAAGTTGCAAAAAAAAATTTAAAGGTTGATTTTCATAAAAAAGTGACTATAAAAGGTTGTTTATGACAAAAAAAACTCTTTTTTTTTTTATCACGTTTTAACTCGTTTCTGTTATATTTCTCTCTGGTTTAGGTCTCGAGTAGTGTGAAACCAGTTGTAGGTCTTCGCCTATACTTGGAGGGCAAGCACTGCAATCAACTAGCCATCCATGCTCAGCATCTGACAACCCTGCCTAATTCTATGACATTTTCATCACCTCATGATCATTGTCAATGGCGAGGTTCTGATGATTTTGATCCTCAAGGCCAATTCTTAGAACGGATTAGATGGAAGAGGTTCTCAAAAGTCTGCACATCTGCGGTGAAGCATGACCCAAACTGGCTCCAGGGTAAAACAACTGGGGTTTTCTTTGTCACTGGAGCACAACTCATCACGAAAGGGAGGTGGCCGAAGACAGTACTTCACCTCCGATTGCTCTTCAGTCACCTACCCAACTGCGTGATCAGAGATTCTAATTGGGCTGCCGCCCCACAATCTTCTCACAAGTCTAGCATCCTCATGACATTAAGCACAACTTTCACCTTCACTCAGAAGCAAAACAACAGCCCGCCTAAAAAGTTACCAGCTGCACTGAACTCAGGTGTTTACCCAAATGGCCCTCCAGTTCCTGTCAGCAGCCAGAAGCTGCTCAAATACGTCGATACTTCTGAGGTGCTACGTGGTCCTCATGATGCTCCAGGACATTGGCTGGTCATAGCTGCTAAACTTGTGACAGAGGGAGGTAAAATAGGTTTACATGTAAAGTTTGCTTTAATAGATTATACAAATGATGTGTAAATTTTTGCTGTACATATATGTCATTCGATAAGGTGTTTGCAATTATTTTGTACGTCTTGAGGTTATCTTTATAAGAAGTGGTGATTGTGTGAGGGAAATAGTACCATAAGCTCTGTGTACAGAAAAATTAGAAATTGTGAAATTTTGTCCCTTCTTTTTTTTCTTTTTTATTGAATGTGGAATAATACATCCTTAATTATTGCAATAAGTCCCAGTTACCGATCTTCCCTAGGTTCGTCGACCAAATTCTTAGTTCTCTTATTACCCAAGACGCCACAAGGCATTGATCCGGGGAAAGAAAGGGGCCGCACTGGAGCAATCTTGGAGATAATTGAGGGTTTGATTGACGGGAAAAAGACTGTTTTTAGGTTAACGATCTGGCATAAGTGCTAGAATTAGAACTTCTCATTTTATTCCCCGAACTTAAGATGAAGGATCCCATCTTGGGGGAGTTAACGAAAAACCCCAAGATTGATCGTAGGCCTCGTGTATAAAATTCGACAACTTCGTCAGACTGCTCCAAGTTGCTTCTTGAGTAGATCTTCTATACAAAGAAACCTATACAAAGAAACTTACGTAGTATTATTACCCATTTCTAAAGTCTAGTCTGCATTTGATCAAATGACGATGTGCAATTAGGGGTTCAAGCTATCCACTTCAATCACATAAAAGTCCTATACTTTTGTGTAGAACTTCTACATAGAGAAAGTCATTTTTTTATCCATATGAATTACAAAAGCAGTACAAAAAAAGAGAGGGGAGATTTGAACATGTGACCTGTCGTTCATAATATCTCAATCTTAATCACTAGGACCAAGACATCCTTGATTATAGAGAAAGTCATTTAGTAGTATTACCCATTCATATAGTCTTATTTGCATTCAAAGTTCCAAACAAACGACGATGTGCAGTAAGGGACATGTAACACATGTTGTAATTGACGCGCAAACTCTAGTATTCATGACCCATTTCATGCGGCATATGATTTTCAGTTTTTCACATAGATAAGTCTACTTTATACTTTCTGTTGTTCGTTCTTTAGGCTATTCATTTCCTTATCTCTGGACTCTGGTAGGTAGGGGTTGATTTTTATTGCTCCTCGTTTGATTGACAGAAATTTATGTAGGTAATAAATTTTTTCATGATTTTCTCATTTGAAAAGTACTCCTTCTGTTTCAAAATATAAGACATTCATGTTTTACGAAAATTTGCTTTGACCACACATATCTCTCAAATACGATAAGTAAAAATTATAAAAATTATACCGTCGGATTTGTCTTAAAAAATACTATAATAATATTATTTTTTAAAATTTTATATCAACATAAATTGAGAGTAATTAACGGTCAAAGTTCGACCTCGAATATCGTGCGTGCCTTATATTGTGAAACGGAGGGAGTAGTTTGGTTGACAGAAAGTTGAGAAAATGGGTGTAATGAAAATTCTTTAAAAATTTGAAATTCGCACAAAATTTAATTACCCACTCCCCCAGCCCCTGGTCAATCAGTATTCATGGGAATTGCAAATTTTTTGATGTCAACCAAACAAATTTGAGCCATTTACTAGAAATTCATAAAGTAATTTCCTAAGAAATGAAACTTCCTACATGAATCAAATTTCCGTATATACTAAACGAGCATTGTACATATATAACAAGAAATAGGTATAGTAGGATAAAAATAGTGAACTTATATCAAGATATTGAATTAGCCAAACTATTGTCTCAAGAAAAAAAAAAATCAAGGACATGGATTGTAATATTTTTGTTCTAAATTGCACGTCACAGATGATTCAAAAGGTTTAGCCATCGCTGTCACGTAATCTAAAATTGGAAATTGGATTTTCTCTCAATTCTTTGTTTTCATTTGAATTATTTTGTTTCGGTTGAATGAAAACTTGGTTAATCCTTTTACTTTTCATCTTGTTGCTTCCTTCGTATAAATTACGTCTATATGCAGCAACGTAGTAAGATAAGAATGGCAACAGGTTAGACTTGGACCAAATTATGCATAATTCGACTCCGATCCTACAAGAAGTGGAATTTTAAATCCGAGTTCGACTCTGACACCGGTTCTGAAAGTCCGAATCCGACCCGACTTAAAATCCGAACATCCGACTCCGAATTCGAGCTGACTTAAAATCCAAAGATCCAACTCTAAACTCGATCCGACTTATTTTTTTGCCCATTTTTTATAATAAAATAGTCTTCTATAATACATTAATCTAATCATTACAATTTATTCTTATAATCATATTAAAATCTTATATAGTACAAATAATCTAAATATTACTATTATTTTTAACAATCATTTGTAAAATGGGAAAATCCTATATAATACAATTGGTTGAAAATCCAAGTCAGGTTATACATAAATAACACATTAACATAAGTAAGAAAAAAGGATTGATTCAGAGTCGGATTCGGTTACCAGATTATTTTATGAGATCCGACTCTGACCCTCCTCCGACTCGGAGTTCGGAGTCTGATTACTTTCTTATCGGAGGCGACTCGGATTTTTTTCCTTCGGATCGAAACGGACTAAGGTCGGATCCGAAATAGGTTGTCATCCCTACTTATAAGTTGTGTCGCACCCCATAGAAAGGTTTTCGGCGAAAAATATGACCAGGTCCGGTGGAGCCATAAAACGGTCAAAATTGAAGGCTAAATCACGATTTTAGACGTCCTCGAGATCTATGCACCAAATATCGTGGGATGCCTCGAGGGGACAGGGGATGGTATATTAAGGACTTTCACGACTTTGAACGATCATAAGAACAACTTTTACGATCGTTTCAGGGTCATTCCATGGTTGCACCACAAAATCATAAAGGGTGGTTTGGTAGCATTCTGGGGGTAATCTATATGGTGCGAAGTACCCGAGATGCATTATAAGTCGTGCCGCACCCATAGGAAAGGTTTTGGCGAAACATATGACCGGGCTCGGATGAGCCCTAAAACGGTTAAAATTGAAGGCTATAAGTCTCGATTTTAGACATCCCCGGGACCCGTGTACTAAATTCCATGGGATGCCACTAGGGGACATGGAATGGTATATTAAGAACTTCCACGATTTTGAACGGGAATAAGAACAAATTTTACTACCATTTCGGGGTAATTCCGTGGGTGCACCACAAAATCATAAATAGGTGGTTTGGTCGCATTCCCAGGCAATTCATATGGTCCAAAGCACCTAGGATGCATTATAAGTCGTGTCGCACCCCATAACAAGATTTTCGGTGAAAAATATGACCGGGCCCGGAGGAGCCCTAAAAAGGTCAAAATTGAAGGCTATAAGTCACGGTTTTAGACGTCCCCGAGACCCGTGCACCGAATGTCGTAGGATGCCTTGAGGTGACATGGGATGGTATATTAAGGACTTCCACGACTTTGAACGAGCATAAGAACAACTTTTACGCCCGTTTCAAGGTCATTATTCCGTGGTTGTAGCAAAAAATCATAAATGGGTGATTTGGTGGCATTCTGGGTCAATTCATATGGTGCGAAGTACCCGATATGCATTATAAGTCGTGCCGCACCCATGGAGAGATTTTCGGCGAAAAATATGACAGGGCACAGATAAGTCCTAAAACGGTCAAAATTGAAGTCTATAAGTCACAGTTTTAGACGTCCTCGGGACCCGTGTACCTGGGATGCCTCGAGGGGACATGGGATGACATATTGAGGACTTCCACGACTTTGAACAGGCATAAGAACAACTTATACGACCATTTCGGGGACATTCCATGGGTGTACCATAAAATCATAAAAATGGGTGGTTTAGTGGCATTCTGGGAGAATTCATATGGTGCAAAGCACCCGGGATGCATTACAAGTCGTGCCGTACCCTATAGTATGGTTTTCGGTGAAAAATATGACCATGCTCGGAGGAGCACTAAAATGGTCAAAATTGAAGGCTATAAGTCATAGTTTTAGACGTAACCGAGACTCGTGCACCAAATGTCATGGGATGCCTCGAGGGTACATGAGATGATATATTAAGGAATTCCACGACTTTGAACGGGCATAAGAACAACTTTTACGACCGTTTCAGGGTCATTCTGTGGTTGCACCACAAAATCATAAATGGGAGATTTGGTGGCATTTTGGGGCAATAAATATGGTGCAAAGTACCCTATATGCATTATAAGTTGTGCCGCACCCATAGGAAGGTTTTCGGCGAAAAATATGACAGGGAACGAATGAGTCCTAAAACGGTCAAAATTGAATGCTATAAGTCATGATTAGGGGTGTTAACGAGCCGAACCGAGACCGAACATGTCCAGGCTCGGCTCGGCTCGAAAATGTTTGAGATTGAGCTCGGCTCGAGCTCGAAGCTCGTCGAGCCTAAAAATCTAGGCTTGGCTCGAGTTCGAAAGACTCAAACCCGAGCTCGGCTCGAGTTCGGCTCGAAAACAAAAAAATTCAGACATTAAAAAAAATTCGGCAAAAAATTTATTCATTAGGCTTTTGATAAAAATATAGCCCAACATACTTTTGCCAAGATTAAACTAATATGAAAGTCAGGTAATGCCCATTTAATAAATAGGCCCAACTTCCATTGAAGTTTGTTACTCTTTATCCACATGGCCTTTTAATGCAAAAGGTTCACTCTTTCCTTTCCTTCCTCACCAATGTACTTCACCGATGTGGGACACTTGCAATTTCGTATGATGTAGCTGTACCGCTCTAGCATGCATTTTGTTTTTTTTTTTTTTGCAAGAGGCATGCAAGTTTATTTTTTCTTTTGTAATATGTAGTTGTTGACTTAGTGCCACCTTTTTGTAATATTTTTTATATATATGATGTATTCAATGTTTATATAAATATTTTAAAATAAATGTTTATATAAATATTTTAAAATAATTAAACTAGTTAATTAAAGACTTTATAAATAGTCCAATAATACAAATAAGACATAATTTAAAATGAAGTTTAGTAAAAGGTAGTAAGATTTTATAATGAAAATGAGGTTGTTGTTCACCTTCTATGTCGATGTGGGACATTAATATCTTATATAAAAAATATCTAAAATACTTTCGAGCTAGGTCACGAACTCTCGAGCCGAACTTAGGGAGGCTCAGCTCGACTCATCGAGTTCTCGAGCCGATCCCGAACTCGAGCCGAGCCCTCCCGAGCCGAACTTTGACCGAGCTATGACCGAGCCGAACTCGAATAGTTTGCGAGCCACCCTGGTTCATTAACACCCCTAGTCATGATTTTAGAAGTCCCCGGGACCCATGCACTGAATGCCATGGGATGCCTTGAGGGGACATGGGATAGTATATTAAGGACTTCCACGACTTTGAACGGACATAAGAACAAACTTTATGACCGTTTCAGGGTCATTTCATGGCTGCAATCGCTGCACCACAAAATCATTAATGGGTAGTTTGGTGGCATTCTGGGGCAATTCATATCGTGCGAAGCAGCCGGGATGCATTATAAGTTGTGTTGCACCTCATAGGAAGGTTTTCAGAGAAAAATATGATCGGGCTCGGATGAGCCCTAAAACGATCAAAATTGAAGGCTATAAGTCACGGTTTTAAACGTCCCCGAGACCCGTGCACCGAATGCCGTGGGATGTCTCGAGGTGAGAGGGGATGGTATATTAAGCACTTCCACGACTTTAAATGGGATAAGAACAAATTTTGCGACTGTTTCGAGGTCATTCTATGGCTACACCACAACATCATAAATGGGTGGTTTGGTGGCATTTTGGAGCAATTCATATGGTGCGAAGCACCCGGGATGCATTATAAGTCGTGCCGCACCCAATAGGAAGGATTTCGGCGAAAAATATGATCGGCCAGGAGGAACCCTAAAAAGGTCAAAATTGAAGGCTATAAGTCACGGTTTTAGACGTCCCCGAGACCCGTGCACCGAATGTCATGGGATGCCTCGAGGGGACATGTGATGGTATATTAAGAACTTCCACGACTTTGAACGAGCATAAAAACAACTTTTATGACCGTTTCAAGGTCATTATTCCGTGGTTGTAGCACAAAATCATAAATGGGTGATTTGGTGGCATTCTGAGTCGATCCATATGGTGCGAAGTACCCGGTATGCATTATAAATCGTGCCGCACCCATAGAGAGATTTTCGGCGAAAATATGACAGGGCACGGATGAGTCCTAAAATGGTCAAAATTGAAGTCTATAAGTCACGGTTTTAGACGTCCTCGAGACCCGTGTACCGAATGCTGTGGGATGCCTCGAGGGGACATGGGATGACATATTGAGGACTTCCACGACTTTGAACGGACATAAGAATAACTTATACGACCGTTTCGGGACCATTCCGTAGGTGCACCACAAAATCATAAAAATGGGTGGTTTGGTGGCATTCTGGGGCAATTCATATGGTGTGAAGCACCTGGGATGTACTTAACTGTAAGATGTAAATTGATATGACAAATCATGTACCTGTTCTAATTAATGAAAAAAGATCTTTTTTTGCTGGCAATTTTTTTAGTACTAATATAAATTTATATCAAACATAAAAGTTAATTAGTACCCTAAAATTGTGATTGATATCTGATATTACTGCCTTGTATTTGTTAGTACTAGTGATAAATAATGGTCAACACTCGCTATAAACTCCTTATTTTCCTCTTCTAATATGAAGTTGTGGGATAGGAAAATTGTTGTTGATTTACGTACTTAAAAAATAATTATTAAATGATGTATTGATTACATATGCCAAAATTATATACAATCCAATGCCCTAGAATTTATATTTTGAGTCTAAAATATATCATTATTTATAAACTACTTAAAATGGACTTGAATTTGAAGTTGTGCTCCATGCTAGGTTCATTGCAAGGACAAGTGAACTTGATTTATGGATAACTGTATGCATGTGTTGTCCGTGATCACCAGTGATTTTCTTAATTATGGATGATATTTTTCTCACATTTGAGGAAAAAAAAGAAGATTTAATTTGAACAATTTGCCAGCTTTTGTATGGATTAGAATCTACTTTCAAGTAAAAAATACTTTGGATATTATTGATTTTACACTCTGATCTGATTTTCAAAGTGAATAGCTTTTGGTCAAAAAGCAATTAGAAAGGGAAAATATATATTTGCTGATATTGATGACATTTCTTTTTGTTATATATATGTCACATATCAAAGAAAGAACATCGCAAAACTTGAAAACTTTGGCATGTTGATGTTGCATGCTCAAATAGTAAACATAGTAACTTTTGAGGTATTTAGGTTGCATGCTGTATGATGGTGTATTGATGCATGATATGTTGTCTACATGCTTATGGCTGAGCATCATTACAAGCATGGTCTTAAGAGGAAGAAGACATTGTAAATTTGTGTTGTTTAAATAATGTTGAGCTCTAAAGTTAGCCACAGTGGTGTTTTGTTTTACTTTTAAGCGCGTAAATTAAAAAATTATATTCTATTCAAATAACATGGTTCATGGCATAATAATTTATTGGGTAACTTGTATTTAAAAAACCGACAATAAAAAAACTGAAAATTACTATTTTTTGGTTTTCATAATTTTCTTTTTAAGTTTAAGAAAATCGAGATGTTATGACAGAAAGCAATAGCGAACAAGCCTAATCGGTGGTTTACACATAAGCTAAGTTATTGGCCAAGCTTGCCAAATTCCTGATAGTTGGATGGTTACAGTATCGACAATTCGACATAGTGATCTACAAAGTGTAAAAAAATTTCAGGAGTTTGGATTACTAATGCTAATTATTGCTCTTGAACCTTTTTTCTTTTTCTTCCTTATTGGTAGACCTAGCAACTTGAAAAAAGCTAGTTTTAACAGTTTTTCTAGTATCATTGCATGGGTTCAAATCTCACATTCCCATGCTATCTTCATGATTATTAAAGCCAGACAGGTCCACTTTTTTGGATGTAAATATGATTGCTAGTTCTAATTATTGTACATGATATTTCTTGTCATAACTTTGAATTCTTAGGTTTGGAGTTTTGGACCATGAAAATTTAGAAACTTTTGAGGGATTTTTTAAATTTATTTTCCAGATAATCCTGATAAAAAAATGATAAAACACTAATCGTTAGTGGAAATCTATGTCGGAAAAAATAATTTAATTAGTTTCGTAGGAATAACAATTCCCTGTCCAGAATGGTAGAAACCGATTTTCGCTTTTTTTTTTCCCACCACAATTTGATTTGGGTCCCCAAAATTGAGGAGATACAAATGGGTGTACATAGAAAATGTTAATGACATAACAATGAAGCAAATTAAAGCAAGGATTTGCAATTATTTTTTCCTTGATAGATTAAAAGCAATACACAAGTACAAAGATTACAAAGAACATTAGCCTTAACACTTCTCTCTGGCTCCCCAATCCTTTCTGATGTCAAAATAGTAAGTGGTATCCAAATAACAGTTGCCATCATCATCCACAAACTGCAAATAATACATGCATACACCAAAATTAAGTGAAACTAATCCAACATCTTTGTTGTAAAAAATAATTAAGACCATGTCATCATAGATTAGATAGATTTGGTAAACAAGTTAACCGGATCGAGTTAATATAGTTCGGATCATATTCAAGTAGTGAGTCATTCGGTTTTATCAGGTCATATTAAGTTCTTGACGATATATAATTTATAATATATTTTAGCTATATTAACTTTAGATTCGAGTAAAAATTTGGTTATTTGGTTTAGGGTATTATTCGAGTTTGAGTCGAGTTGTTTAATTTGTCCATTTAGATATATACGAGTCAATTTTGTCAATTTCGAAGACAAGCTTTACCTTAGATCGAACAAGAAAAGGACCCCTTGCAAAGAATCCAGAAGGAGTAGTTCCTTCTTCTAACTCAAATGTATATTGCTCTTGTCGCGGGCTAAATGTGCCTATCAACTTCTTTGTTTGGTGCACTGCGAAATTTCCAATATCTAAGTCAACATATATAAACCGAAACCGAAAGAATTATAACAAACGAATAAAAATCATAAAATAATAGCGAATGCAGTGGCAGAAGCATGTAGGATGTCAGAAATAAAATGTAATATAACTAGGACTTTTTCTTATCCCTAATTATTATATGAACTATTATGTTGCGGATTGTAATAAATAAAAAAAAAGGATAAAAATCATCACCCTTTCACTTTCTTAATCTTCAATTTGTATATTTGAACATTGATAAATTAAATTAATATAAGTAGAAGACTTAAAATATCTAGTACAAAATTTGTTAAGTTTGAACAGAAAAGTCAAAGTAGTGCAACTAATTGGAAACGAAAGGTTATAAATTTACCTCTGATTCCAGACTTCCAAACCATGTAGGTGTACGTAAGGTTTTTAACAGCCTTTTTGGTCACAGTAAAAAGAAATTTGATGCGGTATTTACTTCCTTCTTTGAGGGTAAAAAGAGTGGCCTTAGAAGTTGTAGGAAGAAATGGAATAGTCAACACTACATCAGTACGGCCAGGAGAAAGAACTGATAAGCTCAAAATCTGCACTTCTGGGGTGCTGTTCTTATCTGTTAATACATGTAACAGGAAAATGTCAAACAAAAAGAACAGATATTTATCATAACATTTTGCATTAGTTTCGCTTATTTCAGTTTAGTTCAGTTCAACCTATATATATGAAGCACGAAAACTTTTGTTTTCGAAATTCTAGCACGTTAACATACTAAAAGAAGTCCGAAAGTGGCGAAGACTAGAGATTTTTTCGTTTATGAAACCTCAGTCATTTTCGTGCTACATAGGGTTGATTTATGTTAAAAAATGTTTAGCATAGTCAATTATTTTCCAAGGTTTTAAAATAGTAATAAGGTAAAATTAATTAGTAAATTGAAATTTTGATAATGAGAACAAATAAAGTAAAGCATAGTTTAAAGTTGTTTAATTTATATTATTACCTCCAATATCTAAAAGGTCATTGCTTTCTAGAAGCTGTTGCTTCTGATTGCTTGAGCTTTCATCACCCTTCACAATAGCAACACAGAAAAAGTAAGCAATAGATACAGCACACAAAAATCTACAGTATGTGCACTTGAGAAGTGTTTAACTTCTTGTGTGTAGTTTGCATGAAAACAATTTGAAAATTATATTTTTGTGTAGAATAATAAACTATAGGAAAGAAATTGTACCAAAGAACAAACCAAAAACAACTTTAAAGACATATAAATTAGTGGTAGCTTGTTTTTCCCATGTAGTTTCCTCTTCTAGGAAGTAAAAATGAAGTTTGGTGGATCATATAATTAAGTAAATTCCGAAGTTTTACTAATTTAGAAGGACTAGGTAAACAACTGCCTGTTTTGTGGGAAATTATCAACTCAACAAATACGCGGTGTGCACTTGAGAAGTGTTTATTAACTTCTTGTGTGTGGTTTGCATGAAAACAATTTGAAAATTATATTTTTGTAAGGAATAATAAACTATAGGAAAGAAATTGTACCAAAGAACAAACCAAAAACAACTTTAAAGACATGTAAATTGGTGGTAGCTTGTTTTTCCCATGTAGTTTCCTCTTCTAGGAAGTAAAAAGGAAGTTTGGTGGATCATATAATTAAGTAAATTCTGAAGTTTTACTGATTTAGAAGGACTAGGTAAACAACTGCCTGTTTTGTGGGAAATTATCAACTCAACAAATACGCGGTTTTAAATTTTTTTGAAACTTGTATTTTCAATGTTTTTTTATATAAATCAAACATGCGCTAAATGTTTTTGAAATATGATTTCTTTCCAACCAAACACAACGTTAAACACGAGGAGATAGACTCTGACCTTATCATCTTTGTCAAGCGCTTTGTCTTTTGCACTATCTTCATACTTCAAACAAGCATCATCATCTTGCTTTACGACACAATTATCTTCACTATGACCAGTAGTTCTTTTGCTCATTTCTTTGATCAAATCTTTGCAAATAATATCGGCATTTTCGGCCTTCAACTCGCAGCTTATGCTCTCTATGTTATCATCAGCTTTATGCTCAACTTCTTTGTTAATGTTAGAAGAAAGAATAATCCCAGGATTTTGGGAGGAACAAATAGTTCCTACAACAGCTGACATTGTTTTTGAAGTTATGAAAGTTACAATAACTCACACTTAGAATTTAGAAACACAAATATGATGAAGTGATGTTTTTGTGTTATGGAGCTTAAGGTTGAAGTTGGCTTGTATTTAAAACAATAGGAAATAATAAATTTAATAGTGCACAAGTTATGATCATGATGAAAGCATATGACATGTGGGTTCAAAAGTTAGGGAAATATGGTAGCTTTGGAACAAAGGCAATTAAGCGGCTAAAGCATCTAACATGGGATGTGTAAATGATTTTTCCTGTGGAAAAAATTTACTAAAACAGAATGCCTTATCAAATATTCAATGAATTAGAGGTGTTAAAAACTGGGCTCATCCACGGGTGAAACCCGTATGCGATTCAAGACTCAATCTGTTTCGTGCCGAGAGTGGTTGGTTGGAAAGCCGATCCATTCAGACCCAGCGGTCACTCGTGTCCAGTTGAACCCGTGAAATTAGTAACCCGATAGTATAAATTAAGGGATTGTACAAAATAAGATTGAACTATGCATCATGCTAACAATAATAGACTTAGTGATGTCGAAATTGGTATTCTTAAGATAAAAATATACTCCCTCCAATTTCTATAGATGTAACATATCGACTTTTGACACTATTCATCCAATATATTTTGACCATTAATTGTTATTTATACATAAGAAAAAATAAAGTCATGTAGGATCTTGTTTGATTTGTCACGGTATACACTTTCCAAATATATATCTTTTATAATTTTTACTTTTAAGCAATTAGAGATACTTTTATACAATAAGAGATATTATTGATTAAAGTTGTGCTTGCAGAAATGTGAAAAGTCCAATGTCACGTCTAAAAACAGAGGGAGTATTATTTCTAAGATCTCCCCCCTTCTCATATCATCGATAAGTTAATTTTCGTTCACTTTAGCGACTTAGATGTCTGAATTTCCAACTTTGACATCACTAAGTATATTTCTGTTTACATAGTTCACTAGTTTATCTATTTTTGTATAATTATTTCTTACTTTGGTCTATTATATTCGATGGTCTATATTTTAGTTAACTTTTGAAAGTCTATTATTTGTCTAACCAATTAGGCAAGTGATAGGAGGACAACATAACTTTAGATGAACATATTGCTCAAACTCTATCTTATAGAGTTATTTTACAATTTTAGAGGATCCAAACACTTCTTTTTTTTTTCTAGTTGTAATGTTTTGGTTTTGCAATAATCATTGACTTACTTTGACTCTGAATTTGTGAATAATATATAATACAAACTTTAACGTACAGGGTATTATTGTTAGATTTATCTCATTATATATATACAAAAATTCAAATTTTTTATAATTTTCTCATATTAATAATTAGTTATATTGATAATAAACAAAGTTGTATATTGCTTAACAAACATAAAAAATAAAATATTGCGTCAATTAAAAAAAAGATTTTAGGTAGTGGTAGAGAAAGAGAGTTGTAAAAGTAATTAAGGATATAATAATACATTTACATGATAGTTAGGATAATTTTAAGTAATTTCAGGTGATAAATAGAAATTCATGTAGTAAAATGTGAAGGCAACACATTACACATTATATTAGAAGTACGGAGGATGATGAGTAGCATAGAGTGTGCTGCAGAAAAATGAAAAGTTAGGTAGCAATCCCAAGACAAATTCCCTTGATTAGTTACTATGGTGATTGATCAATGACAGGTTACCAGTGAACAAGTGACCCTAATGATGATGGAAAACCCCAGATTAAAGAAATAAAGTTTAATACTTAATAGGGGGTCCATTTTCTCATTAACTTTTCTTGTAATGAGAAGCACTTAAGAGGTTGTTTAAATTATGTCATCCATTTGTTCTTAAAAACTAATAACCTCTGATTATCTTTACTTGTAAATGGATTTGGAGATCTTACATCTTTTGCATAAATATTCTACATGAGTGGTTGGGGCTTGGAGGTATACTTTAAAATTGTATTGTGTATTATTAAGTGGATTTTGCTTTTCTTGTGTAGCTATAAGACAATAATTATTGGACAATTAGGTTCTTATTAAAAATTATTGAATTTGCTAAGGAGGGTTCTAGTTAGCTACTAGTCAAGAGAGGATTCTCTTCCTAGATCATCAATGATTAATTTGATGGGTATTAAAATAGGAGTAAATGATAAGGTATTGATATGTTGCTTTACTATTTACATAACTATAATAATGGTGAGAGTGAAGGATAGCTTAATTGGTTATAGTTTCTCTTTCGATTTCAAGAGATGTTGGGATCGATTATCATCTCTTTGTTCTTATGGCCTCTCTAACATTAAAAAAAATACAATGGCAATAAATAAGCCATTTTTTATTACAATACGTAAAAGTTAATATAAAACTACATTTTTACCCGGTGTTAAGTTTGCTGAGAAATAGTTGCCAAAATCCTCCCTTTGAAGTTTGATCTCCCACTAACTATAGTCTATACTACTGTCCAATTATTGGAAAGAATCTCAATCCTTTTCAACCCCTACAAGGCTACAAAAGCTACTAAAGAGGCGTATGGTTCGTGAAGAGAAAAGGAAAACGGTATGAGAAAGGGTTATAAAAATGGAAGAGGTTTCTCTTAGATTAAAAATGTTGTTTGGTTAGTAACATCAAAGAGAATGGAAAATTATTGCTATTATTATTTATACTATCTTTAATATTATTATGAATAAAATAATAAATAAAAATAATAATAAAATAAGAATGATTATAATAATTAATAATATAATAAAAATATAATAACAATAATAATAACGATAATAATAGTAAATTTAATAATGAATATAATATTATAATAATAAATATAATATTATAATAATAAATATAATAATAATATTAATAATAAAAATATAATAATAATATTAATTGTAATAATAATATTAATAATAATAATAATGTTGATATAAAATATAATAATAATAATATGAAATCTAATAATATTAATAATAATAATTACTATTATAATAATAATAATGATAATAATAATAACAATAATAATCTCTATTACATAAGGGAAGGGGGGAACAACGGTGTCCTTTTTTGAACTGACTATTTTGCACCCCTTTCCTTTCTAAATTACAAAATACTTGCTTGATTAGCTTCTACTTGATTAGCTTATATGAGAAAAATTAAAGTTTCCTCTTATTATAACTTTATAGAAATAAAATACCTGCTTGATTAGCTTCTACTTTCACTGATCAACAAATATGTTTCATGTTATTATCATTGACGACTACACATACATAGCTTTTTATGCACGCGATGCGTGCGATGACATTTTTAGGCCTAATATATTAGAAGTAAAAAAAGAAATGAATTAGTATTTAAGTTCACCTCCATTTTGTAGAAATAAGATTCTTTGAACTACAATCAAATATTATTTAAAAACACTTTAATAAATAAGTATAAATAATGAACAAATAACGGTATTTTATTTCTATAAAATGCTTTGCAAAAATCATTTCATGCGAAATCAGATTGTGTATGAAAAATTTGAAATTTCATTTCACCTATAATTGAAAATCAAAGTGTTCAAATTTAGAAAAGGAGAAAAATTAAAAACGACCATTTCATGCAAAATCAAATTGTGTATGAAAAACTTAAATTTCCTTTCAAATATAATTGAAACTCAAAGTGTGAACATTTAGAAAAGGAGAAAAAATTAAAATGATGAAAATTCTTAAATATCCTGTGAAATCAGAATTTAGAAGTTAGACAAGGAAAAAAAACTAAAATTGTATTATATTTTGGTTACAATTTTGGGATCATAGAGAAATTACTGAAATCCATATAAATATATAATATTACAAATGAATAAACCAAAAAAAAAAAATGACGATATATAGTAAAGAACTCATACTGATTATAAAAGAACATGCGCATATAAGACTTGAGAAACAAAAAACTATTCAAAATCACAAAAATGAATGACAACAGAAAAAGAACATGGAAGAATCTTATTCACAAAATAGAGGTGAACTTACATACTAACTTGCATTTTCAGTTTGTTTACTACTTAGTATTAGGCCTAAAAATATCATCGCATGCATCGCGTGCACAAAAGGCTAGTAGTAATAGTTGTATGGTAGAGGGATATGGGTAATCCCAAATCTTGGAGGAGGTAGGGAATTAATCTAAGGAGAAATGGGGTAATCCTGAAAGGAAAAAAAAGGTAAAGAATTTGAAAAAAAAAGCACTAACGAAACATTCACAAAGAGAAATAAGGAACTTTATTCCTTTTTTTGAAATTTCTCAACCAAACGCCCCCTAAGAATATTACAAAGAATACTCCCATCATAGATCTCTCTCTTTATTTAAATAGTACAATAATTTGTAAAGACTAGGGACAGTTATATATATATATATATATAAAGATCGACTTTAAGTTTGTAATAAAGGACTAAGAAAAATATGTAATCTTTGTAAATATTTTCTGATATAATTATTTGTTTAAAATTGTCTACAAGATTTTGATTTTTTGCATTATTTATATATTAACTTCGACTATAATATTTCTTTTAGTTATAGATAAAATATTGTTAGATTAGTTTTAATATATATTTGATAAAAAAAATATCAATTTTTTATAATTTGAACTAATAAATAGTTAAAAAGATTATAATAGTCAAACTTGTTCTTTCAATTCATAAGTATTATAGGTACCTTAAAACAGAAGAAATATATATAAATATAGATCGTCAAAAGAGTGACCAGTAAGTATTACCCAAGTATTCTCGATTGCTCACTGTCCATAATCTCTTTCAACTTGTAGCCATGATGCTCAAAACCAAAGGTCAAAGGCAAATATTTATTTGGCTGAATGTTTCCCTAGAAGATCTATTATTTACAAGATTGCAGCTTGGGTTATAGTGGAGTAAATCATACTGGCTCGATGAGCTCTTTGTACTTACTTTTGGTGATTTACTCTATAGTACAATTACCTTAATAAGTTAGGTTAAGGGTGCATTCTCTTCACCTTAATAAATTTACTCTATATTTATTAACAAAAGAATATAGCGAAAATAGGATAAAATTAAATACAAATAGTACTATACTAATGTTATGAAACTATTATCTTATTACGTGCTTATGTTGAAATGATGATCAAACGACTTATATTCTGTAACAAAAGGAAGTAAAATTTATACCTTGGAACATTTACAATAAGATAATGCCTCTTTCACTACCATTTTTAAACCCCGTCATGTTCTCTCTAGTCTCTCCATTTGAGATTCAAGAGTGGGAACTTGAATCTTTTACTTTAACTTGTGTTATTGTTCCCAATTCACATCATCGAATAAGGAGATATTTATGTTACTTGGATTCTCTGTATTACTTCAGGTATTCGTGTCGGATTTTCGACACTCGGACATAAGTAAGACACTTAGACACTTCATTTTGGGCAAAAATCTTAAAAAATTTCAAAAAAAATCGAGTCAGATACTTGAACACGTACCTCAGTATGTATAACATAAGGAGAGATTAATTGAATATAAATTCTAGATTTAGATATGCATCATTTAGAGCAACATTCGCATGACACTACAATTCAATGTTCATTGACAGTTGACCGTTGACCGTTGTGGTCCTCATCAAGTGTTATTATGACAATAGGGTACATGCTTTAGAAATCGAATCTCAATTAGACAGTAAGCATGAATATGGGAAGTCAACAGCCTGGACTGTGGCCTGTGGGACACAAATACAACGCCCATCATCCCCCCTCCCCTAGGTAATTCGATCGTGTACATGGGACTTGGGAGTATGGGACCATAATATACATCATGTTGATCTTGAAAACGCATAAAATTCAAAATAAAAAAATATATACTCCATTTTTATTCAAATTAGAATATGCAATAAAAAATGTATTTGTATGATGATAAATCAAGATAATGTAATGAAAACATTAATCAAGAGAAAAATATCTTGGGTGGACTGGATTTATAAATAATGTATTGTGGATTCAAACTGACTTTATCACATAAAAAATGATTAATATTAGGAAAAAAAATGACTGTAACTGACGTAGGAAGGGTCGACGAACAAGCTAATCGTCAAAAACATGCTTAATAAAATACCTTCTTCAGTTTTTTCACCATATACGCATGACAAATTTTTTTTTGCACCATATACCTTCACAAATTTTCAAATTCACCATATACCCCACTTTTCCGAAAATACATCCACTTACCAATGAGTCAATGACTAACAGCGTTAACGTTCGTTAGTCATTAACCCCTGATCCCTCTCTAATCCTAATTAACTAACCTAAACCTAAGCCAAACCCTAAGTCTAACACCTAATTTATACCCTAACCACCCATTACCCTTTCCCCCCACTGCCCCACCACCCCAGTATCCCCCCCTCCCCATTACTCTTTTAAAACATCGAGGGTATATGATGAATTTGGAAACTTGTGAATATATAAGGTGCAAACAAAATTCATCAAGTGTATATGGTGAAAAAACGTACCTTCTTGGAAAGGAAAATGGGACAACGAATACAATCCACCACTATGCTATGAACTACATGCTTTTTTAGGCCATCCAGGATCGTTTAGCATCCGAAAACAACACTTTAATAATTTTCGAAATTTATTTTTAATTAAATTTCATATTAGGGTTTTTGGTTAGAACTATTTAAATGCTTTTGAGCCGTCATTAAGCTTAACTTAAATTTTGATAATAATACTTCAAAAGTTTCTCTTTTCTATGAACTTATTTGACATACTTATTAATTAAGACTGGCCCTTTTATTATTACACAAACTTCCATTTTGTTATTGGAGTTTGAAGTTTACAGCAAAAGGGGGGGCTTATGAGTATTCCATAGGCCATAGTACTATTAAGCAACATAAATACATACTAAATCACAATAAGTGATCAGATACCATGCAAGATAGGACTGAGTAGATATGGCCTGTTTATAGAGGTTGAGGGCGCGTCTGAACAATGTAAACATCATTGCCAACCAAGCATCCTTCCACATCCTGAGGGCACCCGAATTTCCTCTCTAGGAAAAAACCTACTGCACAGAGTCGCTGACCAAGCTGCCTTCTATAAACAGGATCAACAGTCAGCGGTTTCTTGCTATAATCTACAGTCAAATGAATAACTTCGCCATCAGCAGGTCCCGCTCTGCCCACCAGCATTTCTTCACTGAAGTTTGCAAACGCCAACGTTTTCACAGACCCGTCGAATTTTCCAGAGGATAGGCGCCATGGAGTGCCTCGGGTGCCTGAAGCTAGTGTTTCACCAAGACCAGGAGCTATCTCAGCCTCAACCACATTTCTGTCATTGTCAGTTGGGGAGAGTGTGTGAAGTACAAATGACAAAGTTGGAGAAAGCATTTCTTGGACTAAAACTGCCATTTGGGCCTTCTTTTGGGCTACCCCTGCTGCCCGCCGACTAAGAACTGCTCGTCGAGTGTATAATGAAGCCCAAACCCTACTTACGGCACTGTCAAAGACTGTAGGATTTGAAGGGCTGACATTTGGAATAGATTCATAGAGCCCAGCAGCTGACATTCCAGCCAAATCCTCTACATTAGCACTAGACCGAACAATTAAACGAGCAGTGCTTGGAAAGATTTCTGCTATGCTCTGAATGATTTCTTTTGAGAGCTTCAATGAACATATCAGTTCTTGAAGCTCGGCACACAGCTTATCAAGGGCACCATCTGCAACCTGTGCAGTTTCTATCTGTTCTATATAGGACTTGTATGTTTCCAGAGACTGGTTAGCCTCTAATGCCAATTCCATCGAGCCAAAAGGGATAACTGCTCCTGCAGGGGCCTTGAAAGAAGCTGGAACTCCTTGCTCATTGTGAACTGCCATAAAAGTGCATACAAGTTAGAAGCAATCATATGCAAATGGGTCTATAAGGGTATTCCACAGCATAGGGCCCCAAAATTTGGAGGGAAATTTCTTAATGATGCAAACAGAAAAGCTAAACCTGTTAGTTTTCTCTGATTTCCCAAGGTCTACTTATTAAATCTTTTGATTAAATAATTAGCGTGGAGTATATAATGTAATCATAGGGTAGTGTTCAGTTCAACTTATTTCGACTTATTTCATCAAATAGGTTCCTATAAGGTCCAATAAGTTTATCCACAAGTGCCAATAAGTTGACTTAAGTTATAACAAGTCCAATAAGTTCAAATAATAATAAGAAGTTCAATAGGTTCAGATAAGTATAGATGTCAAATTCCCGGCAAAAAAAGTTCAGATGTCAAATTGAGGTCATAGAAAAGCGTATCAATTCTCATATTTTGATGTTCCAATTATAAAGATTAGCACAAGGCCACCAATTTTTTTGAGAAGACCCTGCTTACGATACACAATATTCCAGATGCATGGATTTTGTTGTTCAATCCAATGATGGAAAAAAATGTGCTTGACAACAAGAAGAAACAAACTACACCTTTAGCAGAGGCTTCTGAAAGAGAAGATAGACGTCCACAAGCAGCAGCTTTAGCCCCACAAGTATGTGGCGTTGCATCAGCAAGCAGGATGACAGCTTCAGATGGATTTACCTGAACCAAAATTCGGGCACTAATCAATAAAATTACTCCGCAAAGCAAAATGGTGGTGGATATCACCTGAAGCAAAGTTATCTCCATTTTATCAACATTTTCACAATGAAAACTCCAAGCTATGTTGCTCGGACTTTTCATTTCACCTCAAGTACCCATGTCCGACCCTCGACACTCGGACATGGATGGGACACTTTGACACTTCATTTTAGGCCAAAAAATTGAAAAGTTCCAAAAAATAGCCGAATCAGACAATTGGACACATAACCATGCCGCACATGGGTACCCGAGTCCGAGTAACATAGACTGCAAGTCCTTCAGTTCACTCAAAGCTTAGGAATACAGACATCAGGCAAAGTAAGCAACATGGTTAGACCTTGCTTACCTGCGGAGCTACGCTCAGGGAGGCGGAAGAATCATCAGACTCAACAGCCTCTTCCGTAGTTAGATCCCGATTTGGAGGAATGTCTACGGTGGGCTCATGATGCGTTTCACCTGGGCTACATGGCTGTACATCCACCCCTCCTGAGGAAGCTTCCATCCTAGATGGCATTACAAGGACCCTTTGAATTACAGAGTACTAGAAAATAAAAATCCTAGAGTTTTCAGTTCACACTTTGCAATTTGAAAAATCATCAGTGGGAAATTTTGATGGACAAAATTTATACTAAAGAATTATTCCCTTCATCCCGCATTGCTCTTTACACTTATCATGATACATATATAAGAAATTAGTTGTTTGTATATCAGTTGTTATTTTGTTGAAACAGATGTAATAGGAGTTAGTGGGGTATGTTTTGTTGTTAAAAATTTGATTTCATAAGAAATAGTGGATATTTTTTTTTTATGAGAGAGTGAGTAATACCCTAATTTTAGTAGTGGGAAAGAAATGTATTGAAATATTAGTGGGTTCTTTCCAAAAAAGGGAAGTGTATAGAGTAATGTGGGTGAACGAAAAGGTAAAGAGTAATGTAGGAAGCTAAATCATTCGAACTGAGGGAGTAAAAAAAAACAGTTTGTTAAGGGCCAAATTCCGGATGATATTACCTGACATACTGTCCATTAAGTTTCTCAATATAAGAAGCTGAATCATCATCTTCGCAGGTCACAAAGGTAACCTTCTCCTGTGAATTAATATTTGTATTGTTACTACCAAACTCAAACATCTACTATGAAATAGAAGATGAACAACAAATACAGCAAAACTCACTTGTCGAGCTCGGACACCAAGATGGGATAAGTGTGGTAGCTCTTGTAGAAGTATCACACCAACTATATTAGTCCCTGCAGCCGTCACCTGCCAAATATCCCTAATGTTACACATACAATTCAGGGTCTTCAATACTATGTGCTAAACACATTCAGAGATCTTTCATACCTCTTCATCTCCATCAGCTCTGCGAACCACAAGAATTACAGGCCCTGTTACAGATGAAGGAAGTGACCCAGGTATTATGCTGTCAACCTGCGTTAGAAATTATAACATACAAGGAGATCCACTGTTATTTAAATATAATAGCTGTAAATGCTAAACCCAATTTCAGGGAAAATGTTACGCTACAAAATAAATGAAAGATCTTCAAGTTATAGTGCAAAGGCAGCATTCTACTTAGAACCTGTATATTCTGTATGTTGTGCCAAGTTTAAGATAAACTTGGACAAAAACAGCAAAAAGGTGGTTATTTATCTTCTGTCCATCAGACCTCCAAATTGAACTTTAGAAACTGTTTCAGCATAATCATCATCCCTCGTCAATAGGATTCTTGATTCAGGCTTGGTTAATTGGTTTGGTTAAACTCCTTAGTTGTTGTAAAAAAAATCCCAGATCACTTCTAGAGTACAAAAACAGGAAGTAGGAAGTCAGCTTTAGAAACATGCTGATTCTTATTCATTAGCAAAAGCATTGAGCTACAACGAGTTGTCTTAAGAGGTGAAAATCCATAAGAAGACGCCACAAGGGCAAAGAGAGACAAACATTAGGAAGCCATAATTCAGTTCCATAAGGTGCTCCCATATTTTAGTTAACAGGCATTCGATTTCAGTTATTGAGCTCTCAGCATTTACTGAAATGTGTCCTTTTTGTTTTCTAGTTCAATCAGCCATAAATCTGAACTAAGGGTAGTCCATTCTCACTGCAGTGCAGTTCTAAAATCAGTTGATGGGCTCACCTTCAACCAAGAGCTAGACATACCTCGCTTCCTTATTCTAAAACTAATAATTCCATACTGAATCCATATTTTATTCAAGCACTCATAATAATTTACAGGACCCTACTAAATAAATGATATAATACAATATAAACTAACCTGAACAATCGTTCCATAAGCAGATCCGGGAACAATAACATCCCAACCTTGAGAGTCCAAAGACTGTCTGACCGCTTTCAGAAGAATGGTACAAATTTTAGAGACCTGAAAAATTACACTGGAGAGTAACATTGAAGGGAAAGTCAGTAACATAGCAATCTTCTAAGACAAAAAAGGATATGATTGGGTGGGAGCGTTTCTTGCATTGATTCCCCCAAAGTTACACCTAAGTCGATCAATTATGTTTCCAACATGATAAATCATCTATTGCTACTGAAAAGGTTCTTCTTACCCAGCACGAATCTCAGCCTCTGTGTATGTCCTCACACTATTTTCAGCAATTCCTAGAGCTCTTCCCAGCATCTGCGAGACCCAAAACCTTGTCACTATCAGAATCTTCAATTAGCATTTTAGCAATATATAAACGTTTATTCTCTCTATTTCACTTTAGCATGTTTCAAGAAATACAAATACAATGCCAGATTGCCAGGAGGTGCATCATATCTCTCTACCTGAACTTTTTGTGGGAATATCTCTAGTAAGGAATCAGAATATTCTTCAGTCAGCCTCCGCGATCTATCAAGGGTCGCTTTGAGCCTTAAAGCCCAAATCCTCTTACTTTCTTCATTTCCTTCAATAAGATGTTAAGAGAAGCTTATCACACAAACATGAAAAATTTCCATCTCATGACTTACCGAAAAACAAAAGACAGAAAAGTTAACAAACCTTCCTTCTCAGAAAGACCTTTATCCTTCCACGCAATGAGTTCATTCCCAATGGCAATGCATTCCTCCGATTTCCAGCCTGAGAGTCCCAGCTGACGGATTCCAATAGTAAGGGCATCAAGCGGTTCATTCCATGATGTAACATTCTTTGACTCCGCTCTTGCAGCAAGCCAACTTGCTCCTCCCAAAGCCTCAAGTGCATTGAGAAATCTGGAATAAAAAAGGCTTAGAAGTCACTGTACAACTCGGTAAGGAGGTTTTGACTTTTGAAGAGGTGGGAGGGAGCAAGGTACTAAAGAAACTTAAGATAGAAAGATTTTTCAGCTTTGTTTCCTATCCCGAGTCCCGACGTACCATCTCAGATTTTCAGACATGTACTACCATCAATATTGCTTGGTTAAAAGATTGCCCATATACTGCTCTTAGAATAACACCAAGCAACAACCTAAGCCTTTTTGTATTTGACCACTCATTTACCAAACCTTTCCATTTTTTGGGGGGGTGGGGGTTGGGGTAAGGAAGAACCCTTAAGCAAGATTAAAGGGACCTGCAACAGGTGTGTTCAACCCTTAAGATGATGAATGTATGTAACTAAATGAAGTATGTATCCAACTGCAACACTTTACAGTTAATTCCCCACACTATTGTTAAACCATCTGCACCATAGGCATGGCCATAAAAGTGTAAACATATTCCTTAAACCCATAGCGATGTTCGTCAATAGCACAAATAACTGGAGTACAGAAAGAGGATACCTGCTCAAAAGAACAAACGAATAATCCTCAAGGCCAATCTCACAAAGACGCCACTGCACGGGCAAAAAAATCACAGAAAGAAGAACCATCAGATACTATCCCTGGATATGAAATTGAACATGAACAGAATTGATAAAATGTAACCTTTTGACGTATAGCAATTGATGCATCAGGGGCGTCATTCCGAAGGCCGCTTTCAAGACCCTTCATCAGTACATCCCTAAGAGAATTTAGGGACTGCATGACCTTGATTAGTTTATCTACTTTTACACCTGACCCTTCTGAATCATCCAAACTCTGGAAAGGGGAAACAGAAAGATTTTTTATCACCAGAATCGCATAGCAATTTGAAGAGCACGTCATTGATAATTAACAAAGATGCTTACATTGTAAACTCATCATTCTAGCTCTTTTAGCATGAAGAAGACAGTATAATATAGTACATCAGTTCTGAAGAAATCTCCAAAAATATATATCATCTTCCAAAGTCGGGACTAAAAAGCGCACCTCACTTTGTCCTCCCATAAAATCAATTTACGTGAAACTCAACAACTACCTGATATTTATCCATGAAATCATGATACTCTAGTTCCAGCCTTCAAAATAGTACTACTCTTGTTTACACTCATAGAGTATTAAACATCTTGAACAATTAAGGATCTATGGTTAATCAAAGTGAGATCATTCTGAGTTTCTGACTCATTTGCATATAACTGCTATAGGCCCAAAGCCCCAAACTACCAACAAGCAAATAAAATGTGAATAGTATCAGAAAAAGGGAAACGAAAGGTACCTCAAACACCAAATATATACTTCCTCAATACATGGTTATACCAAAAAGGAGATTAGTTACATAACCTTGGAAAGCTTTCTCAATTTGCAAGAAATTAGAGTGTCAATGCAAGTGAAACAGATTCCTGAGAGAAGACTCCCCATGAAGCATGAAAGAAACAATTTGTTGGTTGTCATGATATACGATCTCATTTTGGTTTAGCAAATTTCTCTGAATTTATCTTATTTCACTTTGATGGGCGGATTTCTTGGAAATTATATGTGCTAAAAAAAGAATTTGTCCACTTCTGTTTTCTTCAAGTGGAGAACAGAACTCATAATAAGATAAGCTACATATCCAGAAAAGACAACACAATAACAATATTATTTCATAGAAGCAAAGAGATCCTCATCAGCTACATGTTCTCTGGTGCTTTGACAACAAAGATATAGTCGATGTAAAGCTCCATATATTAAATGCTTAATACTTTAGCATCTAATAATGTGGAACCACAAGCTATTTCAGCTAATACGGGTGATGATGGACTAGACAGAAATTCTCATGTCCATAATAATGATAAGATATCTGAGCCAACTAGTCACTTCTAGAACCAATGTCAATATACACTTATACAAGCACAAATCACAGGTCCACAATCTAATTGGCCAGGTGGGGCTAAAGTTTAAAAATTATGGAGCCAATATCCAAGGAGAACTACAAGTTGGATGCTGAAATGAAGAATTAGATCACACACATGTATCACAGTGAGTAAATAAGGTTTTCTCGAAGAAAATCTTAAGCTGGAACATACCTTCTTCTGCTGCAAAAACAAAGTGAGAGCAGACAAGCCTTTTTCATCCAAAGACTCTTTAATTGAGTCCAGCTGTTCAACAAGGCTGCAAAGTCGAGAAGGCCACATTAGGAAGCTTTCAAACTCGAAGTATCCAAAAGGCCTTTAAGTTTTAATGGCTAGAGGGAACGCTCTATCTAAGTATCTAACTAATGAGTTCAATAAAGGTTAAAAAAAAAAAAAAACTACAAAGACTGTAACCTGTAAAAAAAAACCTAGTGTTCTCTCATTTGAGATTGCTGGAAAAATCTCAAACGCATGTGAGAAGAACATTAGACACATAACATTCCAAAAAAAAACAGAAAGAATCCGCAGACTGAAACAAATCTTTTCTTATCAAAAGCTAATTATCATGATTTTACTGAAATGTTGAAAAAGATAGAAAATTGGGGCATCCCATAACAATGAATTCAACAATCACAGCACCGAAAGCAAAATGGTTTACTCTAAAAAAGAAAAGATTAGAGTAAATGCGTGCATGCTAAACCAAAAATCATAAGCCAGACTAGACAATAAAATAGACCTTCCAGCATTAAAGAAATCCTTCAATTCTTCATGAAAAATCTTAAATTGCTCCACAAATGCATCATTAAACTCTCCAGGATTTTTGGTAATTCTTGCCAGCATAGCTTCTGTAGCAACCAAATCCTCAGGTCCAGCATTTCGGTGGAGCTTGTTCTGTATTGTATGCTTAATTTCTTGCTGGAAGGAAGAAAAAGAATGATAAAAAAAGGGTCACCATGTACAATCTTGAGTAAGATCAGTGTGGTACGGAACAAAGTTGAACCTTGAAGTCATGAGGGATATCATTACGATGAGCAATATCTCTAATTCGAGTCAAAGGAACAGATGCAGTAAATTCAGCTTTAAAAGATGGCAAGGAGGGGTGAATCTTGCGAATAACAAGCCTTTCCTGCACAATAAGATGAGGCACTAATAAGCATCACTGCACACAAAAGGCTAAAGGAGCACTTGCCAGAGCATATACACCCAGGACAGGTAAGTTAGACATCATTCAGACAGGATGAGGCAAACTGGCCCAAACAGAAAATAAACTGAGTGTAAACTTCATACAATAGGCCTTCCAGCTCATTTATCCAGGGGCCCGGGCTATGATTCTGAATTTATGTTCTCACTCTTCTTTGCCTAGGTTTCAGGTTTGTTAATATAACCATTTTAGCTATATATAAAATGTCTAAAGGCCTTTTTTGTGTGTTGTAGATCAAAGGTTGATGATGCAGGGATCAGAAAAAGGATCTTCTGAGGTTTGAGGAGCAAAAGTAACAAGTACTTTGAGATGAGAGAAAGAGTGGTCAAAGTTCAATGTTGAGGAGCCAAAGCAACAAGTATTTTGATGTGGAGTACAAGAAAATGAATGCATTAGAAGTTGGATTATCTAATGTGCCAAGCGCCAAACATCAGTAAGCACTTAAGCACAAGTTAAGCAATACAAAACATAACATTAATATTTTACATTAATTTCTATGTATAGTGCCAAAGATTACCCAAAAGCAAATACAACAAAATTTCCAAATAAGTGAAATCTTATACTCCCTCTGTTTCACTAAAATAGTTGCACTTTGACTTTTCAATTTTTACGCTTACCAATGTAAAGCTTTGAGCACTAATTTTTTTATTATGTATTTGTGAAAAATATTAAAGGTTGATATTTCGAAAATATGAAGAATCTAACAAGATCCTAAACGATTATATATTTCTTCACATATAAATTACAAATGATGGTCAAAGTAATATGAAGAGTAACCATTTTAGTGAAACGGGGAGAGTATCTTGTTAGACACAAACACATACATAATTAATTGAGACTTGCAAGTCGGAAGTTTACTGTATTCACAATCAGTATGAAAAATCTCAACCCAGATCCACATAAGAGGTTTAAAAGAAAAAGAAAATGGCAGTAGATAATAGAAGTTATCTTTTGAACATATGTATATATGAATATATGATCAACCTTACCAAGTAGGAAGATGACAATGATAGTACGGGAAAGAAAGGCTTTCGACACTTCAGCATTATAGCATAAAATCAACAACTACCTGCGGTGAGGTATCTCTCCTGCAATAAATTCTTTCCAGCTCACGAAAAATGAGCCTCGAGATCTCAGCATGCCTATTTGGTCGATGATGGCCTCCATCTTCAAAGCACGGGATTTGACCAGTGTTTATCCACTGCATGACGGGATAACAATCGATTATGAATTCAACAAGGTGGAATAAGACAACATGATGTTAGCCAACGGAATCATATGACATACCTTAAGATATATCGCTGAAAGAGTAAGAGCCTCCAAGTGGTCATTGTTTTCCAAACTTCCAACTACTAGCTCACGAACTACTTCAAGCTTGCAGACAAAAGACATGCAATATTAGTAAATCTCATTGACATAAATTGAATTTAGGTCTACGTGCATCAGTTTTTTAAATCAATATAGCTCCTACTTTATTGAAGAAATCAAATGCTGAAAGAGGTATATTGGTTATCTACATATACAGTCAAAGAACAGAAAGATAAATCTTCAGTTGTACAGGTATCAGTCCTACAGCACAGTACCTATGCGTCTATGCCACCACTCCCTTTAGCACACTCAACTAGCAGGATGTACAGGTGTCATTCCTACTGGAGAGAAAGAACAAGGGAACATTACAGGAAAGAGAGATATCACCCTATATTTCAATTTGTAGCGTACGAATGATGAGCCTCCTGTACACCAGAAGGCAATACTCCCTCCTTTTCAACATAGGCCTTTTAAATTGTAGCTTGCCATTAAGGACCCCATAGATCCAGAAAAAGGGAAGGTCAATACACTAAAGATATTGCACTAAGTGCTTATAAAGGAAATAAAGGGTGAATTGTGAAAATTTGTATTAAAATACTGCATGGCTTCTAAAATTTATGCATAGGCCTTCTATTATGAGTCAAGGGAGTAAATAATTTATATTCGACCTTATTAATCACATCATCCATTTTATGCATCTGTTCAGCAAGTCTACCTTCATAAAAGTTCTCAAAAGTAGGCTATGCTTATAATGCAGAGTGTCCCTGAACCACACACCTTGGTGGATCTTGACACTGTGGCAAGGACACGTGATAAAAAGAGTTGCGTTTGAGACTTAAACCCATCGACGTGACCAGATGCATGTCAAAAGGATATTTTACGCTATGGGGTATGTGTTAGACTAAATCAATCCCCATACAAGAGTCACTCAACTAAAGTTGTTATATATAAGCGCTTAATCAATATTTCTAAGACACTCAGGACAGGCGGAATAGAAAGTGGAAGCAGTGAATCATAGTACCTTCCGCCACCAATTTCTGGCATTCTGGTCATCTTGAACCAATTTTAGAGCCAAACCTTCAAGACCAGAAGTGTCCCATCTTCGATCACTTTCTCTATTGTGATGCTCATTGGATCGCATGAATGAGGCAGCCTTCCCCTGCCACTGCTCTACAAAAGGACTCGTCTGGGCTTCTGAATCTGTAACAGTAGCATCACTAACAGAAGGCCGGTTATCAACCAAAACCTCAGCCAAGCCCTGGTCATCCTCGGATTCAGCAGGCAGGATCTCAAGAGCCTCAGCTGTCATGTTCCAGTGACAAAACAATGTGAATTTTCCGCCCCCTGGAATTTGGAGCTTGCGGTTGTCACCAGATTCCCAATTCAAACTTTTATCCTTCCCCATGATTACAAATTTGAACTCCCCAGAGTCTCCTCCTTTCAGTTCCAAATCTAAAACCCATCCATTATCTGTCCAATTCATCGTCACTGGTTTTTCCCATGACCCCATTTCTTTGCACGACCCAAAAATTACAACACACTCTCCAAACTGCACTTGATGCTTCAACAAGATGCTTAACTGCACCTTTCCATGTTCCCGTCTTGACCTTGTTTTGTTATTGTTCATTATCTCTTCCTCCTCTCTGCCACCACAGGCAATTCAACTTAAGAAAGTTATATTACATATAAGAACATATCAAAAAGAGAAATAAGACGAAAAGCGTAATACCAACTTTGGCATCAAATTGTAATTTTAGTTTAATCCTCGAGCTTAGAGTTACAAACTAGAGGGGGAAAAAACCCCTCAAGCAATTGAAACTTTGATGCAGAAAGGCCTATAAGTCAATCTAGTTCAACTTCTATCTTAATGCAATCTTTATTTCCTTACTATATCCTTCATTTAGTGCCATATAGCCACATGGGGTTAAAAGATATTTTTACTGATTGAGACTATTCCTTCATCAGTCATCACCCCCATGGACTACCGGCAAATGTTCGAAATGAGGCAGATTTGCACTCATTTGATAAAATAAACAGCTCCAAATTCCTACAAGAGTACAAGCTCAATAAATCTAAACTTAAGAGTTTCAATACACAATCAGCTCAATAACTCAACAACCAACATCAGTGTTACCTGATTCGCCTTTTGAATTTGCCAATTCGCCCAAAATGGGTAAAAAAAATGAACCTAAACCAACCATAATTCGTTTTTCTCAATTCGCAATTCGCAATTCGCAGGGGAATTAGGGAATTAGGGAATTAGGTAACACTGACCAACATAGCGGATACCAATTCAGTATACCATAATCCCAAAATGTAATCATATCAACAAAATGTTATTCCTCGTACAAACACCAGATACAGCACTTTTCTACATATACTGCATACATAATAGTTCAAAGCAAAGTAATTTTTTTCTTCTTTCTTTTTTTGGAGGATGGGGGGAGGGTTGTATGGAGAGCCACATACGAGAAAGATGTAGACAGGATTCGATCCCATGCCTCGGTTAGTACAGTTACCACCCCACCCATTAGACTTAGAGCTAGCTAACATTCACAATGAAAAATGCTAGTAAAAGTCCAACCTTTAGACAGAAAAAATGATTTATCTTGTTAGTTGTGGAAGCAAAACAAATTCAAATACATTACTCCCAAATTAATAACAAAAGATACTTCTTTTCTTATATAAAGATTAACATATATAACATTACTTCCAAATTAATAACAAAAGACACTTCTTTTCTTATATAAAGATTATCATATAACATTATCAACCAAAATTTAATCAATGTACACTCCACAATATCTCCATTTCATAAAACCTTATTAATAAATTCAATATGACATAAACCCAGGATCCCCACACTTCATTAAGACTTCCCAAAAGTTACTATAAATAGTAAATTCACTTCCATCACCTAAGCTAATACTTAACTGGGTGACAAAAATTACTACTTTTAGTAACTTCAATGAAATACCCAGCTAAAATAAGAACAAATTTAAGACAATTAAAGTAATAAATAAAGAAATATACAATGAAATTCTCACCTAGTTTGAACAGAGGAAATTCCACAGAAAATTTGAGAACGAGAAGTTGTTGAAGAAGGAAGCTTGAAATACAAAGGTCTCAAAAATCTGGAATTAGGGTTACGAAAAGAGGTAAATTGGCGTTGAATTTGCTGCTGAATTTGGAAATTATTGCTGTAATGAAGACACTTCATCACACCAACAGCATCCATTTTTTTGCTAAAAATAGAAACTTTTGCGAAAATTAATAATAAATGAGTGACTGAAGTAAGTGAAGTGAGTGAAGAAGAAAAATAGAGAAGTTTAAATCATTGAATTATGAAAGTGATGAAATGAAGAAGAAGACGTAAATAAGACGGTGAAAACAAATCTCAAGAACATTGATAAAGTATTATTAATGTGGAGAAATTGCTAAAATTGCGCACCATTCAAAATATCATTAATGTTTTAGGGGTAAAGCTATTTTCGGGATACCAACTGGAGTTAGCGTGAGTGGTTAAAGGTCTCTCGTTTTTAAATCAAGGGCTCGGGTTCGAGCTTTGGATATGGAAAAAATCCCAACGGGAAGGTATACTGCCTTTTGAGGTGTTTATGTAAACTTCCGCAGGAAATTAATCCACTCGTCGAAGGCGGTATGAAACTCATTGTAGTAGAAAAAAAAAAGTTTTTTAGGGGACCATTTCTTCATTTTTTTTGTGTCTTTTTCTTTAAAATATCTACATTAATCGACTCAATTGTCCAAAAAAGATCTATATTTTTGTAAGTACCACTTTTGTTCCCAAGTAGGAAAAAGGTGGAATCCCAATCTCACTCACATTGATGTTTAAGTCATAGTACTTTACTATTAGTATGTCGACCAAAAGCAGTGGAATGAAGCTCAATGGTAGTTTTTTTTTTCTCATTTTCGGTTCAATAAGGGTGTATTGAGTTCTTTTCAACTTATTTTTCTTTATCTGAACTTATCCGAACTTGGAGTATATTTTATCAGTTTGTCAGATTTTATCTGAACTTATAAAGTTGTATTTTGTGAGTGTGGCAAACCTTATTTTATGAACCGAACTAACGTAAATTTATTTGAACTTTATTAATCCTTATTCAACCTCATCTAAACTTTTTTTTTCTTACAAGGACTATAGATAAGGTGAACAGAAATACTGAACAAATCCTAATTTGATCGATTCAAGTTATAATAAGATGATTTTTAGTTTTCATCATTTTGGAGACTATCGATTTTGAAATTTGGGTCATACAGTACTTGTTTTAATGCCGAAAACATTTGGTTTGAAGATGCTATTTCTAATTACTTGCTTTTTTTTATATGTATGAAACAAAACACACACCATATACTCTATAAATAGCAAATCTTATTAATATAGTCATTCATAATGAAACTGAAAACATTGTCTAAATCCAATAAAAACATTCTAATACTGACATTATACTTCGCCATTGATATTTTTGGAATGAAGTTCTCATAATAATCATATAGTACTTGATATGGTGGTAAGTTTTATATCTCACTAGAGACACTCAGGTTTTATGGATGGGATTCCCTTACCTTTCCCCAACTGACAAAAGGTTTTGTCTGTGTAATTGGGCCGGATTAACCTGTGCGAGCTTGCGAGGTGACAGCCTAGTAAGGCACTTTTCCTCATCAATCTAAAAATTTGAAGTTCTCATAATTTTTTTGGTTGAATGGTTTTGATTCAAAAAAATTTAGGTTATTTGGCCTTGAATGCATAATCTTTTGTTCAATATCTTTTTTTTTCATGTCGGTTTTATATCTGTCGTTTTTTTTTTACAAGTCTAATATTATGGTCTCAAGTAATTTATATAATTATTAAAATTTGATACATAGTAAGTTCTTTTTGATATATTTACATGCTTATTGTCTGATAATTAACTATATTGAGAAAAATCATATTTATGCCATAGCACTCTTTTTCCCGAGAAGGAAAAAGGATGTTCTCACTCATATTGAAGTTAAATCATATGAGCTCCACCAAAGCATGGGCCCAAACACTCTTCACAATTATATATGCATATGTGTCAAAGTTAGTAAAGTAAACAAGGTGTGCAGCGAGCCCATAAGATAGCATTACAAAGCTAGAAAAAGAAATTCACTTCACTTTTTGCGTTCTTTAACTAGTTTTCCTTTTAATTCTGAGCTACTCTCCACCTAATGACATATTTCATCTATTAATATTTTACGTTAATAACACTAAATATATAAGTTTGAAATCACGGAATTAAATAGTATACATGTAACATAGCATTTTCTAAACTTTTTATATTGTATTGTATGTGAATTTCATGGATTAAGAAGTACTAATAATGAAGAACGCCACGTAACATGGTTCCTTGTTTAAGACTGCCTTTTAATATATTAGTATAGATTTTAACCGATGTTAATGATAGAAAAAGAAGCATGGACCCAAATAGTTTAAAATTCTCATGTTATATGGTACGCATCTCAAATAGGAGTCCGTTTCGGAAATCTCATGATAAGAAGAATTTACATCTGCACTGTCCTAGCACATAGACCCTCATGCAGATGTCCAATAAGCACCCCAACACCCCCTCCCCCTCCCCAACATTGAAATTGTGCTTCCACCAAGATTTGAACCTTGTTTCCCATGTGGGATGGAAGCGAAATCTAAACATGTCATTGAAGAGTGTTTGATGTTTCAAAATAAGGCCCATTTACAAAATAGTTTTGCAACTCATGAAAAAATATAATATATAAATTGATGAGTAATAATAATTTATTAGTTATTTTAAATACATATAAAAGTACTTATAAGAATAGCGTATATATCTGATTATAGTATTTCAGTATCAACTGCTTGCACTTTATATCATTAAACAAAACCAGTCTTTCAAAATCTTAGCCTTATCTCAAGTCTCAACTGAAGTAAAACGAATTGATATTGCGACAAAATTCATGGAGGGAACTTTGTTTTCACAACATATACAATTATCTTACCATTCCAAAAAAAAGGTACTCTCTAGTCTCCATAATTAATCTCATTTGCTAAATGTCGTCCTAGATTTTCCTGCTAACGCCCTGTATAAATACATATACATGTATTTATACTTTAACACTCAATATCCCACCCTCTTTCACCCTCCCTCACTCTCTTCACTCTCCATCACTCCCTCACTACATCTTTTTCATCAACAAGGATCTCCCATCAAAAACTCCGGCAATTTTTCCGGAGACAATAACTCCGACAACTTTTTCGACTAATTTTCCGGCCACATTATTGCATTATTAATATTAATGAAATTTTATCTTTCTTTTAATACACAAAATCGGACTATATTGACTTAAAAAAAAAAGTGTCCAGGCACCTAAATTAGGTTCCCGAACCTGTGGTCAGGCACCTAAATTAGGCGCCCAACCACAGTTAGGTGCCTGTATCTGTGGTTGGGCGCCTAATTTAGGTGCCTGACCACAGGTTCGGGCACCTAATTTAGGTGCCTGTACCTGTGGTCAGACACCTAAATTAGGTGCCTGAACCTGTGGTCGGGCACCTAATTTAGGTGCCTGGACACTTTTTTTAATCAATATAGTCCGATTTTGTGTATTAAAAGAATTATAAAATTTAATTAATATTAATAATGCAATAATGTGGCCGGAAAGGTTGTCGGATTTATTGTGCAGGAGATATTGTCGTCGGAAAGTTAGCCGAAAAATTGTCGGAGTTCTGGGACAGTTAGCCGGAATAATTGCCGGAGTTATTGTGGATGAAGGAGATGTAGGGAGGGAAATACAACCCATGTATATAAATACAAAAATACAGGACGTTAACTGGAAATTCTAGGGCGGCGTTTAGCAAGACCCACAGTATCAACTGCTTGCACTTTACTTGTTTTTATTTTTTTTATGGCGTGTAAGAGCTGATAACGCCTAGATTTGTTTTATATATATATATATATATATATATATATATATATATATCTATTTGGTTGTATTAGTTTTAGGCTGAACTTTTTTGTTTAGTTAATGTAAGTTTTTCGTTTTTTTTTTTTTTTTTGACAGGAAAAACGGAGTTGAAAAATGAAGATATTTGCATATAGAGTTATCATGTTCTCAAGGTTCTAAGTAGATGCCATTGTTATTTTGAGGGTCGTTATGTTGGAAGTGCTCCATTGAGTGAAGATTGGTGATAATATGCATCAACTAAATTAATATATTGTGTTGGTGATAATGTGCATCAACAAAAGTTTAGTGGTGAGAAGTGCATCACAAATCAATTAAGCAAGTCCATGACACGATGGATGTTTAGAGATCGAGTTGTTGAAAAACCCTAAACTTTGAAGGAAGGGGGTGTGTTGGAATATTATCCTCCAAAGTTAGTAGGAAGTTAGTTGTAGTAAGTAATTTCCTAGTTTTACTCTACCATAGTTTAGGATTCGTTATTTGATTATGATAAGTTAGCTGTGTCAGTGGAGTTAATTGTAGGATCATTGTTGCCCCACATCGCTTGTTAGTTGGTTCTTTATAGCTACTTAATTTTACATGTAAGCCCATATATATGGGCCTAGTATTTTCTCTTTAACAGAAGTAAGTAAGCATTAGATCAACTTCTCTTGCTTCTAAGTTCTAACTTCTTTTATTTTTTTTCTACATGGTATTAAGAGCATCAGGCTGGGTACTAAAAAAATAGAGAGAATTGAAAAGAAAAAGAAAGGAGAGAAAGAGAGATAAAAAAAAGTTAGGAGATCAGAAAACTATAGAAACAAAAAAAAAAAAATTGAGTGTGTGTGATAAACCATGGAAAGTAATGTTTTTTTCTTCTTGGAAGTGTGTGGATGAGTTCCCTTTTAGCCCATGAAAATATGTATTTTGGGTAATATAAAAAGAGGGAGATAAGTCATTTGGAGTGCAGTCTTCACAAGCAAATTAGATATTGGCAATCTGATTATATATGGTGGAAGTCGTAGTCAATGCAGACACGATTTTTGGAATTTTAGTAGTATATGTGGTAAAATTTGCAAGACTACGTCGAAAAGAGTTTATGGAGAGAAGTGCTCCATTCGTTGAAGGTTGATGAGAAGTGCAGTAGCAAATTTGAAGATGGTAATGAGAAGTGCATTAGCAAATTTGAAGATGGTAATGAGAAGTGCATTACATTAGGAAGAGAAGTGCTTCCATGTTAATGGGGAGAAGTGCTCCATGAAGATAAAAAAAAAAAAAATTAAAGGTCCATCATGCGAGAAGAATTACCAAGAAGCAAGATTGTGACACAACATTTCAATGTTAGCCCCTACAAATTTTGGAGCAAGGGGGTGGTTGAAAGTGCTCCCAAAATTATAGGAACATTTCTTATTTTAAGAGTAGTTGAGTAGCTCCTAAGGTCTAACAATATGTTAGTGGGTTGTTTATTAAATAATTGAGCATGTGTTAGTTTAATCTTATTATGTGGTATAGGAGTGGGTCTCAGCTAGGCCACTACCTAGTCATGCGATTAGATTTTAGATTTTGTTGGTTTAATCCTAAGCCTGTTTAAGGTCTCATGTAATTTCATTAATCGAAATATAATGTGCAAGCAGTCAACTTCATCTCTCATTTGTACATCCGCTTTTAAATTCTACACGATAAGTATTGGTGGCGCGGCTGCTTGAGTGCTCCTGATTTTGTTGACAATATTTTCCAGGCAGCAACTGCTTCCTATGTCAAACATCATGCTTGATGAAACTGTGTCAAAGGTAGGGGAAACATGAAGTGTATAGCAGAGGACGAGCTTCGTGGCCGCGCGCTCTAAAAAAAAGGAAACTCCTCCCGGAACTGTTTGCCAGCAAACTATGATAGAAATTTGTGGCGCACACGGAAGTTTTGACGAACCCGAATAGTATCATGAAATTGTTTTGGATTATTTGCCCAGAAAGGGCTCAACTATTACCCATTTACTTTAATAAGTCCCACCTTTTGATTATTCCCTATAGGTCCCATGTTTTATATTTAGTTTCCCCTATAAGACCTAGCAGGTCACTTACCTGCTGTAGCAGGTTTAATGAGGCACGTGCTTTCAAATTAATGAAAACACGTGATTTCCCCTTCCCTTTTTCATTTCCCCTTCACCCCTGCTCAATTTTCCTTCATTTTCCCTCCTTCTTCATTTCCCCTTCACCCCTGCTCAACCATGGCTGCTCATCATCAACACTCTGGAGGTTCTTCGAATTCAAGACATTCAGGAGGTGCGCAATTGGATGTGTTATGTAACCATAACATTCCTTCGAAGCTGAGGACTGTCAAAAGCGGAGGACCAAATCAAGGGAGGAAGTTTTATGGGTGTGCGTTGTGGCCTGTAAGTGTGAATTAGTGTTAAAATTGCTTAATTTGAACCTTCCATCTTTGTTATTGGGGCTTTGTTAATGCTACTGAAATACCCAAAAATAGGAAATTAGGGCTTACATGAATCCTTTGAAATTAGGGTTCGTAAAATTCGAAATTAGGGCTTTGGTAATGCAATTGAGATACTGATATTTTTTTGTTTTGTTATTAGGCTGAGGACTGCAAATTTTTTAGATGGGAATGCAAGGACTCTGACTGCCCCAAGTGTAGTGACCTTCAGTCAACACTGTTAGAGCAGTATACTTCAATTGCTGAACTGGAGCTCTTGTATAAGACTGTGGAGGAGAAATTAAACAAATTAAAGCTGAAAAGAGAAGTTGTGTGAAGAGCTTGCTGTAATGAGGACTGAGTTGGCTAGGTCTTCAGGAGAAGCTGATAAGAGTGCAAAGGGGGAAAAATTTGCTCTTGTTGGGTTGTTTATTTCATGGGTTTTGTTTGCTGTTGTGTTGGTTTTCATTAAGTAGTTGGGTTGTTTAGTGGGGCAGTTGGTATGGTTATGGGGAATGTTTTGTACTAGGGGGTTAGTAAGTACTAGGGATTTTGTAATGGAGGTTACATACTCCTATTTTGCCTAATGTAATGGAGGTTACATACTCCTATTTTGCCTAATCAATGAAGAATGATGTATTCCTACAGATGAATGAAACATAATTTTGTGTCCAAAAGTAGTTAAAAATTGACATTGCTGTAAAAATACAATGTTGTGAATACACCCCAAATAACAAAGTTGCAATTGTTACTGCCTTAACAAAATACATTAATCTTGCAAATGTTTCAGTTCATAAAGAGCTAAAAAAATGTGAAATCCAAGTGTCACATGAGCTGAATCAGCCAAAGGTGGCTTGTCTTCATGAATGGCTGGTTGATGCTTGACTACCTAATGGACAGCCTGATGTTGTTGTAACAGAAGGTTGAGACACCAACCTTGGACCTCCAATCTGTCCAGGAGCCTGTAGAACATAAGTGGTAAGAATGTAAAAGTGTGGTAGCTAGAAAAAGTATGGAAAAAATAAACTCAAATCAAGAAAAAAACTCACATTGATCATTGTTGATCCATCTTCACCAATTAAAACACCAACTCCTTTTGGCATCTGCTACACCATAATGAAACTAAACAAGTTACTTCATGGTGAAAATGTTGATGAACAGAAAAAAAAGCTATTCGGTTGCACTTACATTTTTCCCTCTTCCACCCCTTCCAGCTCTTCTTCCACCCCTGCCAACACCAGACCCACCCCTGCCAACACTAGAGCCACCCCTGCCAACACCAGAGCCACCCCTGCCAACACCAGACCCACCCCTGCCAACACCAGAGCCACCCCTCTTGATAACTCTTCCATTCTTTCCAGTTCTACTTGGTTCTGCAGTGGGTGTCAAGTTATCAATTTGTGGTCCTCTAGATGATGCAACTGTTGACTTGCATCTCTTTAATGGAGGTTGTGGAGGTGCACTGGTAGTAGTGTCCTTATTAGGACATGTTCTTTTATTGTGGGTCTTTGATTTACATATGCTGCAGGTCATTTGAATTCCATGTTTTGTTAACCTTCCAGGCTTATTGGGGTTTTCATGGGGGTCTTTCCTTCTATTTTTCCTTGGCCTCCCAGGACCTATCTTTATTGGGGGTGGGTTCAGAGGGAGTTGATCTTTGGCCAATGTCTATCACCAGCAACAGGTGGGATTGAACCTCCATAAGACTGCAAATATATGTCCCTGGTGTAGTAGCCAGAAACATAATCTTCTGCATCCTTGTGGCAGAAGAAAATGCATGAAATTGCATGGCAACAAGGGATGCCAGTTAAGTCCCACTTCTTGCAAGTGCAGGACCTTGCTTGCAGATCTACAGTTAAGCTATCCATGCCATGGTTCACTTGGAAAACTGTATTGGTGGATGGTATGGGAGTGCAGTTGGCAGCCCATTCTTTCTCTTTTTCCAACCTTGCTGTTATTCTAGGGCATAATTGTGCAGAACTACCCTCCATGGTTTGTCTTTTAACAACCAATCTCTGCATCAAAGCTACCCTAATGTCTTCTAATAAATATATCAAGTGTTTGGTCCTGGCATTTATTATGTAGCCATTAAAAGTCTCAGATAAGTTGCTAGTAATGACATCCACTTTGGTTGTAGTATCTAAAAATGCCCTACAAAAGACTTTAGGGTTGTGAGCTTTGAAATCAGTCATAGCATTAGGGTTTTCTGCCTCCATTTCTGCTAAAGCTTCATTGTAATCTGCTAAAGAATATGCTTTAGCAGCCTTCCAAAAACATGAGTTTCATGTCATCTCCTTTGTGTACCTTGTGCCAATGGGCAAAAATATGCCTGGCACAATGCCTATGCTCACAGTTTGGAAATACTGCCTTCACACTACTTAGTATGGCCTATGTTGCATGAAACAAAGTGCATTGGTAAGAAACAAAATACATATTAAGCTAAACAAATCAAATGCATAAGCAATAATAGATGAGATGAAGAATATATACCAGATGCTCATCTGAAACAATGGTGAGACCATCTCCTTCACCTAAGCTGAGAGCCTCCCTCACCTGGGTCAGAAACCACTCCCAAGAGGAGTTGTTCTCTCCTTCTACAATAGCCCATGCAACAGGGTACATCTGGTCATTTGCATCCCTGCCAACTACTGCCATGAGTTGTCCCCCCAAGAAAGTCTTCAAAAAACAGGCATCAATGCTCAAGAATCTCCTACACCCATCCATCCATCCTTTTCTAATCCCTTCAAAACAAATGAACAACCTTTGAAATACTGGTGTAGCACCTCTTCCTGTAGTGAACAAGGTGATACATGTGTTAGGACTGCTGTCCTTTATAGCTTGCAAGTACCCTCCTAGCTTGAAATAATGCTCCTTCATTGAGCCATGTAACAGCCTATGGGCCTTGTACTTGACCTTGTAAGCCATAGACCTTTTAATGACCACTCTGTAGGACCTCCTCACAGCTTCCATTATGTCTTTGGCTGGCCAATGAGGTCTTGCTTTAAAGATCTCTAAAAACTGCTTAGCAAGCCAACTGGATTTCATCTGCCTATTAGCCTCCATATTCCTAGTGCATTTGTGCTCACCATCAATTGACTTCACCACAAAACATTCTCTCCTTGAGTCCCAGCTTCCAAACAATCTAAATGGACAACCTTTTTTACACTTCACTTCAATTCTCTGCTGCCTTTTAGTATTACTTGCACAAATGTACAAGTCTCTCCCACATTGAATTGCAAAGTGTGCAACTGCACTCCTGAAAGCCTCTCTGTTAGGAAACCTTTGTCCTACTTTCCAGACAAACTTTGCCCAATCTGTGTCTTCAGGCACCAACATCCCCCTACCTTTCCTTCTTCTACCACTGTACTCTTCATCTTCACTATCCTCTGGTGTATCAAGATCATCCTCACTATCATAGTAATCACTCACATAGTCTCCCTCATTAGGTACATCATTTTCCCCAGATATATTACTTGCACCTCCAATCCTACCCTCCTCTGCCTCTTTCTGTAGCTGCTGAGCAAGCAGTAACAATTTAACATTTACTGCTTTCACCCTCCTCCTAGCAGTTTGCAACTCATCATCACTAGTCTCTGGATATTCACCAAACTCAACACCTTCTCCCTCTAATTCTGCAGGTTCTTCTTCCTCCTGACCCTCTAGATTTCTCAACTCCTGCTCATCAATTTCAGGATCATCAACCACCTCCCTTAGATCTTCTTCTTCTGAACTAGCAGTTGAAGGCTCATAACCAGGATCTGTATCATCTGAAAACTCCTGCTCTGAACCTAGTGGGCTCTCTAACCTACAGTCATACCATTGGTAATAATCATGTGGGAAGGTCTCTTGGTCATATATGTATGCCTCATCAGGTATAAGAGGTGTTTCATTTGCTTTGCTAGTTTCACCAGTGTTTTTTGTTGTCCTCTTGGTTGTTTTCTTGCTATTTTTTGTATTCACAGTGGGATGGGATGGTTGTTTTTTTGTCTTCTTGCTGTTCAGTGATGGTGTTTTGTCAACAGTGGGTTGGGATGGTTGTTTTTTTGTCTTCTTGCTGTTCAGTGATGGTGTTTTGTCAACAGTGGGTTGGGATGGTTGTTTTTTTGTCTTCTTGCTGTTCTTTGATGGTGTTTTGTCAACAGTGGGCTGGTCTGTTGTAGGTGGTTGGGAGGGCTGGTCTGTTGTGGGAGGTGGGGAGGGCTGCTCTGTTGTAAGAGGTGGGGAGGGCTGGTCTGTTGTAAGAGGTTGGGAGGGCTGGTCTGTTGTGGGAGGTGGGGAGGGCTGGTCTGATGTGGCTTTGTTTTGCTCAGCAGTTGGGGTCTTAATAACAGGTATTGAAAAGGCAGGGTCATATGGGGGAGGTAGGTCTGTAGGTAAAATAAGTTGGCATTCCTTCAACCTTTGACTTGACCTAATTGGGGTCAACTTTTTGGGTGGAGTCATTTTCCTTGAAATTGCTACTTTGGGTGGGGCCTCATCCCTTTTGGCTGACTCAGTTACATTTGCTACTGTTGTGTCTGTGTGGATGGGTGGGAGAGGTTGGGGGATTCCATCATATAACATTGCAGGCTTATCTACTCCATGTAATACATACAGATCAATAAACTTGGTTTTCAACACAATTGCACCCATTTGAAGCACCTCAGTGTCATTGTAAACCATCCTCAACCCATCATTTAGTGTTTTCCCAGGAATCAAGTAAAAAATCTTATCAATTTTCCTATAAGTACCACATTTCCTTGCCATATCCTCCAAAAACCACCAACACAGTTCATCAGGATCCACTGCAAATGTCCTACCAGCCCCACCAATGTACTCCATTTTCCCTCCTTTATCCTTAAACAAACCACCATGCCAGAAACGCAAACAAACACTTTCCATGGACTACAACATTCACAAAACAATGACAAACCAGAGCAGCAATTTAATTAGAACTACATTTTCATTTGGGGATGGGGGCCATGCGCAGACAACAAACAAAAAACCCATAATTCAGACAACAATGAAAATTAAAACCCTAAATTGGTTTAGGAAAGAGAACCAAAGGTCACTGAAAAGCTAAATACATGCTCCTACTTAGTTAACATTAACATTAGTAAAATAAAAATTCATAATTTGGGAAGGGAGGGAGAAGATGAGCAGAGAAAACTTACTTGAAGAAGACAAACTCCTCAACTTCGCTACTGAAGAATCGACTCCAATTGAATGAATGAAAAAAAAAATTTCTTGCGCACCTTCGTTAATGGTGAAAATTTTCAGAAGAAGCTTTAGTGGGGAAGAAGACAATGGAAGTTTTAGGGGGGAAGGTGAAAAATTTGTCAACTCACCTTTTCTCAGAGTAATAAAGTCAGCACTTGTAAAAAAAATTAAAACCGGCTGTGGGTCCCGCTTTTAAAATTTTTGTTTACCTTCTCAACAGGTTATAAGTTACCTAAGACTTATAGGGGAAACTAAATATAAAACATTGGACCTACCGGGAATAATCAAAAGGTGGGACTTATTAAAGTAAATGGGTAATAGTTGAGCCCTTTCTGGGCAAATAATCCAATTGTTTTTTCATTGATAATTATTTGTACAAGTGTGTTTGTGAGAGCTCATGTCTCTCATTCACCTTGGTAGAACTCTTTGTTTCTACCTTTCCTAAAATTTTGTGTGGAGCTCACTTGTTTGGCTCTCCCTCATTTTTGAGCTCATTTTGCTCCCTCTCATTTGAGCTCATTTTTCATCTCATACAACTATTACATATTTATACTAGTTACATATTTAACTCTAGAATTTTCTATAATAATCTAATGCTAGATACTTCTACCTACAAATATCTCTAGATATTTCTACAATTCGATATCTCTAAACTTTTCCACATCATTTTTCCATCCTAATATAACTTAGAATTTTAACAAGATATATCTAGATACATCACTTAATTTTTCCACTTAATACAAGATTTTTCTAGAATACATTAGATATTTTCTTAGAATTTACATCACTCACCTAGAATTTTCTAGATTAGTCTTCAACACTCCCCCCTTAATCTTGAAAATTCTTGTAATTCAATATTCTTTTGTTGACGCACTTGTCATCAACGATCCCAATCAAGATTCCGATTTTGTTCCTTGAAATTTTTCCAAGTCTCGTTGGCGTCCATGTCACCAACCATCTCCAAGTTCACTTTCATTTTCTTCACATATTGTTGATATTCAACATTTTGTGTTGGCACCCTTGTTACCAACTTGCTTCCCCTAATTATCATTTTTTCTCCTTTTTTTTTTGTTGGTACTGATATTACCAGCAACTCCTTTTTTTCATTGATTTTTTGTTGATCATTATGTTGACACCCATGTTGTCAACCATTCAATCTTCAATCTTTTTTTTCTTTCTTGGGGTGCTCATGTCACCACCCACCACTGCTAATGCTGATGTCATTAGCAAATTCCAATAATATTCCCTTTCTCCTTTTTTTTCTTCTCTTTTTTTTTTTACTTCTTCTTCCCAACCGTCGGTGCTCTTGTCACCAACATACTCTGCTAATGCCTTTGTTATTAGCTTCCTCTTTGTTTTAGCTTTCCCCCCCACCATTTTTAACTTCATTTTGTTGATGCTCATGTCATCAACCCTCCAGCTTATCATTTTAATCCTTTTCCACTTTATCTTCAAATTTTCCCTTCACCAATTTTTTTTATCTTCACCTTTTAATTTAAATTCTTCCACATATTTTAAATTTGACACTTACCTCAACTTCTTTATCTTACTTCAACCTTCAACTTGATAATTTGCATCTTCTATCTTCTTCTTGCTACTCGGATGTTGGCGTTATCACGTTCCGGCTCTAATACCATGATAGAAATTTGTAGCGCATACGGAAGTTTTGACGGACCCGAATAATATCATGAAATTGTATTTTCATTGATAATTATTTGTACAAGTGTGTTTGTGAGAGCTCATGTCTCTCATTCACCTTGGTATAACTCTTTGTTTCTACCTTTCCTAATATTTTGTGTGGAACTCACTTGTTTGGCTCTCCCTCATTTGAGCTCATTTGGCTCCCTCTCATTTGAGCTTATTTTTCATCTCATACAACTATTACATATTTATACTAGTTACATACTAAACTCCAGAATTTTCTATAATAATCTAATTCTAGATACTTCTACCTACAAAGATCTCTAGATATTTCTACAATTTGATATCTCTAAACTTTTCCACATCATTCTTCCATCCTAACCTAACTTAGAATTTTAACAAGATATATCTAGATACATCACTTAATTTTTCCACTTAATACAAGATTTTTCTAGAATACATTAGATATTTTCTTAGAATTTACATCACTCACCTAGAATTTTCTAGATAAGTCTTCAACAAACTAAACGTCGCCTCGAGTTTCATTGCCGGCTCGCAGTGCCAACACTCGTGTTAGGGATAATATAGTTACCCTAGTTGATATATTATCATATACGATGTTATTGTTATAGTAGAAGTCTAGTAGTAGAAGATATGACTACAGTTAATAAAATAGAATTAGAATATATATTATAAAAGGTGACTATATGAAAAAAAGGATCACTATGTCATATAGATGGTTGTGGTCCACGCTAGACATGTGCATGGGCCGGACCGGGCCTGTTCATGGGCTCCGTCCGCGGGCTTAGGGAAATGGCGGGTCGGGTCGGGCCGGGCTTGAAATTTCCAGATTTTACCCACGGCCCGGCCCAGGCCCACGTGCCAAGCTCGTGTCTCCTGCGGGTCTGGCCTGTGTTTTATGTTGTTTTTTTTTGTATCTTTGACAGTTTTAGGCTAAAAAACAAAGGAAATGAGCGTTTGGCTGGCGGACCGGTCCACGCGGGATCGTGCCGGTGCGGACCTGAAATAAAATTTCTTGACCGTGAGAGGCCCGCGACCCACGTAGTGGAAAAAGGGCCTCGAGCAGCCTCGTGCCTAGCCGGGCCAGCCCGCGTGCTGGCCCGGCCCATGCCCACCTCTAGTCCACGCAAGCTAGACTAACTCATTTTCCCCCACCCCCTCGGAATTGAGCCCCTGAGTATCTCTTAAGTTCAGTAAACATATTTCTATACGTGAAGCCATGAATTGAGGTCATCTTTCTTGAATAAAAAGGTTGTTGATCAGGAGGAGGTTAGTTTCAAGTAGCAAGGAAATTTGGACAGTCTCATGTTATATAAATGGTATATTTCATTGAATTTTTGCAACCAACATACGAAGATTTGCCTGCACTAGAACTGTAACACCCCAAAATTTGAGTCGTTCTTATAATAATGTAAAAAATTAGATATTTCATAGAAAAAGATCATTCACACCTTGAGGATAATGTTCGTGAAATTTGAAATATGTCCCAAGTTAGTGAAACCTCGCTCGAACAATAAATCATTCCATACATTTGAAAATACGGAAAATGATCCCCTTGCCACATAACCATTTGGATTCTAGATACCCGTATAATAAGGATCTTAAGAAAGAAAATGCAGAGTTAGCACTACATCTTGTAGTTGGAAAATGTTTGAGTAACCCTTAGGGTTGCCAACCCTCTTAGACACATTAGAATAAAATATTAATATGTATGTAATAAATGAGGAGAGAAGAGATATAAAAATAATGTTTTAATGTATTCCTAACCAATGAAAATTCAATAATAAGAGGGTTGACAACCCTTAGGGTCACTCAATCAATATCCGAGATTGGTATTGGTTGTCAGACATAAACTTAACAAAATCTAAATTAAATTAACTAAACTCTTATCATTTACATACAAATGAAGGAAGTAACTCTTACGAGAAAATAAAGAGAAAATCCTTCAGTACATAGGACTAATTCAAAGACCTTCATAAAAAGAGAACCACACATACAAATATCTAAATAAAATTGAAAAGTAAAACAAAACATTCAAGCTTACCAGTTACCAATACTATGCATCATCAAATGATGACGGATTGGTCGTCACAAACTTTCATTAGACCTTTCAAACTTCAGAAGTTATTTCCCTGGTGGAAGTTTTATGTCCTTTCTTTTTTTTCTAAAAAGAGCAAAATAGTTTCAAAAACTAGGTCTCAATTTCACCAAGAGTTTATTGTGTAAAACCGAAAAAACGTGACAAACGAATTACACATTAGTAGGAATGTAGTTGTGTCCAAAAAGACCCGGCTCGTGGGTCAACTGATAGCGACTTGACCTGAATTTTTCGACCCGAGAAAGTCCTCATACTTGATTGAGACCCGATCCGAGATCAATCAAACCTGATTGGTACATGACAACATAATATCTTAATCCGACTATATTGATCTGAATTCAAAACTCGTTACGGACTGAACGCAGTGATCAAAGATCCAAACCCAACCCGAAGTCAACCAAAAACTCGATTAAACCTGATAAATAATTGAGTTCGTATGAATTGTTTATGACATGAACCCAAGTGTACGTTGACTCGGTCCCGACCCTAATGGGCTCGACCCGAATTACACCCGAGCTGTGAGAATGTTTGACCTAAATATGATGACCTAAGATAAAAATCCTTCTGTAGAATTAATACAAATTTATTGAAATTACTGAGATTCTAGATAATCAAAGGATCCTCAATATAACCGGGGATCCAAACAGAGGCACTGAAGAAAAATGGCGAAGCATAGATCGAGGCTAAATCGATACCCGGAGGATATGAACACACCCAATAGGCCAATATGGTGTACTGGGTCAACCTAAAATGCTAAAACCCGGCTAATAATCTGAATTGACACTTATAGTAGTATGATAACGTATGTTACCAAATTGTGCCATGTCAATAGATGGAGACACATATAAAGATACCACGTACTTACATATCCTTAATTTGTGTGGTTCTGAATGGTGTCCAAAGTAGGCAAGCAATATAGAATTGTTACTATAAATTGTGCACCCATTTCCAAACTTAGCTCATTGCATCAAGTTTAGCTACTGAAAATGTTAGACTTGCATTAAAAAAAGAGGTGTAAGATTAGGTTAATTACAAGACAGAGAGAGGGCGTGGTGATGGGCTGATGGCAACAACATTAAAGCAAGTATTTCGTATGAAAGAGGGGACAAATGAAAGTAGTTATGCTAAAGCGTCTTACCTTCAGGTACTTTCAAGTTTCAATTTGCTATACAATATTATTAATCGAATGAACTATTGCGAGTATTATAGTGTTGAGATTCTCTAGAGTTTTAAAATAACTCTACACGGTAGAGTTCGTTAAATATCAGTCGTTGATTAAGAAATCAAAGGCTTGTATTTTCTTTCCCAAACATCCCCCCTATTTCCCCCCGAATATTCTGCCCATATCTTTTCCTTTCCCACTAATCATGAGCCCTTGATTTTATAATATATGGTTAGGATTCAACTCTATTTTGTAGAGTTTTCATAAAGCTCTAGAGGATCCGGACCCAGTATTACATTATTTCTATTAGCAACTTTGTAAATATGTGACGAATGCAAAGATGCTAAATTGTGATATTCTCTAATTATATATTAAAAAATACAAAAGAATTAAAGACTGATATATGTGTGTGTACGCGTCCACACCTAAAATTTTCTTCATTTAGTCTATTTAGCTCTAAAATAGTGTCGTTTGTTTGATTATGCCTTCTAAGTTTTGAGCTGATGATACATTAATCATCGATCAATCACGTCATTATGTTCTTCAACAATAATATTTAAAGTTACAAAACTTACAAGGTACAAGTACCTCTATATATGATATTTTATGCATTCGAAAAAAGATGTCACGTATATTTTTCATTTAATGTGTATATCTTTGCGAATTTAACTTATTTTTATTGAGTTTAACTTAATTTTGCTGAACTTTACTTATCTATGCTGAACTTATTTTTGCTAAACGTAACTTTTTTTTTTTTATAGCTAAAACTTATTTTAATTAGTTACAATATTTTTATATGTCACCAATTATTGAATTTATTTTTACTGAACTTAACCTAATCTTGTTGAACTTAACTTATTTTTACTGAAACTTATTTTAATAAGTTAAGGAGAAGAGAATGTATGTACAGTAATCGCTCACTCATGAGTTTATTAGTAATTATTTATCTTCCCCAACCTTGTACTAATCTAGTATTGAAATAAATCTTGATGGAACAGAAGGAAGTGCTATCATTGACAAAACCCCTAAGAGAAAAGGCTATAAGGGAGTTCTACTACAGGGAACGACCAACAACCTTATGCATAGCAGATTTGGGTTGTTCTTCTGTTGAGCTAAGCAACTTAAGTCCGGTGTTTGGACTCCTAGAATCTGTTGAAAATGCTCGTCGAGAGCTAGGAAAAGAGCCACAAGAGTATCAAATTTACTTGAATGATCTTCCAGGAAATGATTTTAATACAATCTTTAGGTCATTGGGAAGCTTTGGAGATAAGCTTAAACAAGAAATGGGAGATGATTTTGGGCATCATTTTGTGAATGGTGCTCCTGGCTCTTTCTATGGTAGGCTTTTTGCCTCCAACCATTTGCATTTTATCCATTCTTCATATAGTCTTCATTGGCTATCTCAGGTAATATTTCAATTTTCCTCCAAACAACTTGTATTTTTGTCCATTCATTTATTGTCCCATTGATCATTTCTTATACTTGACTGAAGGATGACTTCGGAATAGAGATGGCCAATGCTGCGGGCTGGGTGGGATGGTCTACGGCCTCGAGTGGGTTGGGTTGAGATTTCATGGTCCAAGACCGGACCGAGAAATTCATGGTTTGGATGGGCTGGTCCATAGGCTGAAATTTTTTGGCCCACATCGGTTTGTTACCGATTTCATGGTTCGGGAAGCGCATATGGCGGTAACGTGGGCCTACTAGGTTGGCGGACCTGCATGAGAATATTTTTCAAAATTATTTAATCATTGGAATCATTTATTATTGTTACAAAAAACCTTTCAAATTAATTAAAATATATGTAATTAATAATATTAATGAATAATTTCATTATTTTTGAATTTAATTGAATTATATTATATGAAATTTGATTAAAATATATATACAATTTGATTAAAATACACACAATTTTGTTGAATAATTACTTGGACTGGGCTGGACCGGTTTCGTGGACCGGACTGGGCGATTTTCGTAGCGTACTTTCATGGGTTTGGCTCAAAAAAATTAGCCTAAGGCCCCACACACCAATTTCCCGGTTTGAGCTAGGCTGGACCAGACTTTTCATGGGCTCAGACCACACAACTTAAGAGGTAGGCTTGGCTGGATGAGTTGGATTGGCCTGCACTGTTGGCCATCTCTACTTGAGAAGTATTTTTTTTATTTTTAATTAGTTAAGCTAATTGTCCAAAGATAGAAAAACAACCTATTCAGGAATTAATTGTGACTTTGGCGCAAATTGAGAATTAAAACTCCCTTAGACAATGGGGTGTTTGGCAATTAGAGTTTTGGAGCAAAAAGAGAGTTTTGTATCACTTTTAGAGTTTTAACTAATCGATAACTAAATAACATATAAAAAGTGTTCATTTGGAATGATTCTCACCCTGAAGAAGTAGTTTACCTATATTCCTTATTGTTTTTGAAGGGGCCTATATTCCTTAATTTGTTCAGCTTGAAAAAAGTGTAAAAGCGTTTTACTGAGAGAGAAACATTTAACTTGACTTTAATTATCATATCTTCATTTCTCCAAGTGCTTTCTACTTTTTCTTGTAAGGAACAAAACAAAAGATTTAGCTACAATTTGCAGCACTTATTTACTGGTGTATTATATTTTTTGATCATATAGTTTTTGGTACGATGTTTAATGATTTTGGATGAATAGGTACCAAAAGGAATAGAAGACAACAAGGGAAATATTAACATAGCAAAGACAAGCCCTCCTCATGTGATTAAAGCTTACTATGAGCAGTTTGAAAGGGACTTTTGGTCGTTTCTAAGGTATCGCTCTGAAGAAGTAGTGGTCGGAGGGATGATGGTGCTAACACTTATAGGAAGGAAAACTCGTGAACCATATAGCAGGGAATCTTGTTACTGGTGGGAGATTCTTGCGTCAGCTCTAAAAGACATGGTAGTTGAGGTAATATACACTATAGCTAGTTTTATATGCACGCAATGAATACGAAATTAAATAAAAAATAAAATCGTATTATTTATATATAATAATAATAATAATAATAATAATAATAATAATAATAATAATAATAATAATAATAATAATAATAATAATAATAATCTCAGCTAATACTTCCTCCGTTTCAAAATAAGTGCAACATTTGCATAGTGTTTACTATTCACAGTTTAAACTTTAATTAGCTTTGGTGATTTACATTTTAGGAAAAACATAGTCATGTGGGATCTTGTTAGATTCGTCTGAATGTGAATTTTTTTAATATCAACTTTTTATAATTTTTACTTATTGATAATTGAAGATATTAACGGTTAAAATAATGCATTGGCAAACGTGAAAACAAGAAGTGTTGCACTTATTTAGAAACAGAGGAAGTATGTTAGAAGAAAAAAATTCATAAAGTACCTCTGAAGCAAAATTCGACATAAATTATATTTAGCAAACAAACATTAGATTAATAATCACGTGCATATATAGTGAAAACGTGTTGATCGATTAAATAATGTTTGCATCATTTTTTGAATTAATTAAATTTAATTATTATGTAAGTGAGGGTATTTTAGTCTTTTAACATGGACAGTCAAGAGTTGGCTTACAAAGTAAAAAGTCTTATATGCATGTAAAATGCATGCGAAATCAAAATAGAAAAAAGATTTTTGTTATTATGTTTATTAACTCAAATAACAGGACAGAGAAAATGTTCTAAATTTCCTCTAAAGAAAAAATTGATATAAATTTATTTTAGCGACTAATAAATAATCACGTGCATATATAGTGAAACTCGTTGATTAAATAATGCTTGCATAATTTTTCGAATTAATTTAATTTAATCATAATCTGAGTGAGGGGTATTTGAATCTTTTTGCGTGGACACCAAATTCATCAGGATCGAAGTTGGCTTATACAATATAAAGTAGTCATGTTTTTGTATTTCTCCCCTCTCTTACATTATAAAATACTAGCCTCATGCGCATGCGCATGCAATGCGTGCAACAATATATTATTATTAATACTAATATTTGTAATTGTAAAAATACATTAATATTAATGCAAAAGCTATAACCATGTACTTTGTACCTAAAATTTATATTGTACAAAACATAGGATTGAAAATGAAGATAAGATAAGTTGATCTATGTTTACTTTTTCTCATCAAATAACTGTTTCGCTTGAATAATATCTTGACTACTATAATTATAAAATCGAAAAAAAGATGATATATACACTTTTTTCTTGGTAATTTTATGAATTTTTAATTTATGTTCTTTGTAATTGTTGATGAATATTTAGGTAAAAGAAAATTTTGTTTTGTTTGGCTTTACAATAGCTGGAAAATTTCTTTGTATGCTAGTTTCCTCATCAAAAGTATCCTTTAATGGCAATTCTTTTATGTTAGTTTTTTTCTCTTTATACAACTTTTCTTATTATGCATAATTGTAAATCAGGTGAAGAATGAGAAATTTTGAATAAGTTTTTTTATGTTTTAAATTAGGGGTACATAGTCTTTTCAATAGGAGGACACCATAACTTCTCCCTTACCTTATATAATAAAGATAGATAAAATAGTCAGGTTTTTATGTGTCTCCCCCTCTCTTACATTATAAAATATAAATAAAGTATCATTTTTTTTATTTTATTTTTTGGATTTTTTGGTATTTCTTTCTCTCTTCTCTTATAAAATAGAGATAAATTAGTCAACTTTTTTGGAATTCCCCCCTCTCTTCCCTTACTAAATCACGATTATTGTCTAATTTTCTCCATCCTAAAATAATAAGTGTTTTTATCCTAATCCATCAACATCATTATTATTATTGTGTTGGTGTTGCTGTTACTATTATGCATTATTGATCATTTTTTGTGCAGGGTTCCATAGATGAAGATAAGTTAAATACTTTCAATACCCCTTTTTATGCTCCCTCAGAAGCAGAGTTAGGTTTTCTAGTGGAAAAGGAAGGTTCATTCAATCTCAATAATCAAGTTCAAATTTCAGAAGTCAGCTGGAAACCAAATGAACAACATAAGAATTCTCATCCTTTTGAGTCAGATCATGATGCCTTTACTAAATGCATAAGAGCCGTGACCGAATACTTGATCACAAGTCATTTTGGAGAATCCATTGTAGAAGAGGTGTATCACAAGTACAAGGAATTTGTCAAAGTTTCAATGGGAAAGGAGAACAATGTGTTTATCAATATTACAGTCTCATTGACAAGAAAAGGTTGATAAATTGCCATGGGAAGAAAATTAATAATTGTTCTAAAAAAAGTTTTTGTACTATTATTTTATACTCTTGCCATATTTCGAGCAAACTAAGGCAAAGTAAAAAAGATAGTTCTAGAGAGAGGGGTCTCCCTTCTCTCTAGAATTCTCCAGCCCCTCCATCGCCTTTTTTCACATATTCTCTCTCTAGCTTTATCCACCGTCTCGTTTCATAGTCTCTCTCAACCTTAACCACCCCCACTACTTTGCCTCCTCCTCCACTGGAGATCCGATCCGTTCGCCGCAAAGAAGCGAGCTTCTGCCCAGTTCGATGTCACCGCCATCTAATCCGACCGCCGCCGCTTGTGGCTCCGCAGCCGATACGAGGAGACCATATGGCCAGATCTGGAGCGAGTCATCCTTCTTCCGGGCTTTGCTCCGAAATTCTTAAAATTCGATCTACCGCCACCACCGACACATCCCTCATCTTGTCGGTGCCGTGTTTGGTGGTTGATGGTCCGTCCCTCATAGTCCCTGCCACCAAAAGGACCTGGACAGCGCCCTCATGTTCCAGATCTGGCGATTTGAAGCTGAAGTGAGTGATCCGCCTCCTCCACTGTTGTGGGGGTTGCTACGTATTTGAGAAGTTTGCCTGTAAAGCTTCCTTGAGAAGTTAGAACTAGTTTTCCTTTTCTATTTTCTTGTACATTAGTTATTTAGTAGTCTCTCCCTGAGATAGGGATTCTACTAAATTTAGGTTCCTGGTGGATATTTTCTCTGAGATAGGGATCCACTAGTACCTCATGTACAAAAAAATACTCTTGCCATATTTGTAAGATGCAATTATGTACCATGCCAGTACTTTTATCTATAGATGCTATTTCTAAATACATCTTTTTGGTTATATACACACGATGTATTTTTGATATGAAAGTTGTCATAATTTCGCATTATTGCCAATAAATCATAGTTTTCAGGTTGAGTTTAGATTCAAGAAATTGTAGGTTCTTTGGATTTGAATCAAAATCTTTTTTGATTAATTTTAAATCAGTCAAATATTTTTACAAGTCTATTATTTTGGTCTCAGATAAATTATGATATTAAGATACATGTGAAGTATGTTATCAAATAATCAACCTATTTGTCAAAAGTTCTATACATGCCCTAGCACTCTTTTTTTAAGAAAGAAAAAGATGTCACTCTCACTAGTCACTCATATTAATGTTAGTCAAGAGTCATATGATCTCCACCAAAGCATGGGCCCAAATGCTCTTCCCAATTATGCATGTTTGGATGTGTCAAAATTAGTAAAACAGGTGTGCAGCTAGCCCATAATTTTAGCAGTACAAGATAGAAAAAGAATGTAATAATACCTTCTTTAGTAATGCCAAAAGGCAAAAAAAGAGCATGGGCCATATAGTTTGAAATTCTCATGTTATGTGAATATGTGATACTTATCTCTGAGGTATTTTTGCATCACTTGGAGCTGAAATATTAGCCCAGCCCACGCTATATATTTCAGCTCAGAGTTAAAAAGCCAACCAATCCTTGCTCTTTTGTTCACAATTAAAAAAACGGTTTTTTCACCAAATACCCCTGACAAAAAAATTTATTCACCAAATACCCCAGGTTTTTTCAAAATTCACCATATACCCCTGACTTTTAACAAAATTCACCAGATACCCTTAGTTTTAACGGACGTTACTGCTCCATTAGGTTGTATTTACAACTTTGCCATTAGCCAACATAATTAGTCTTAAGTCAACCTAATTAGCCCTAATTAAGTCCTAATTAACTTAATTAACCTAATTAACTTAATTAACCTAATTAACTATCCCTAACCCAACCCCCAACCCCCAAACCCTAGACCCACCATACCACCCAACCCCAGCCCCACCCCCTCCCCCTCCCCTTCCCCTCGCCGGCAACACCTCTCCCTCGCCGGCAACCCCCTCCCCCTTTCCGGCAACCCCTCCCCCTCGCGTCGCCTTTCCGGTAGCCCCTCCCCCTCCCTCACTCTCGTCGCGCTTCCCCTCCCCCTCCTTCCTTCCTTCGCACTCTTTTTCCGGCAGCAGCGAAAACGTGAAACACCTCCTCTTTCGCGGCACAGCAGCGAAAACGCGAAGGAAGGGGAGGGAGGCGCGCGAGAGTGAGGGAGGGGGAGGGGAGGCACCGACGAGAGTAAGGGAGGGGGAGGGGAGGGGAGGCGCGCGCGACGAGAGTGAGGGAGGGGGAGGGGCTGCCGGAAAGCGCGAAGGAAGGAAGGGAGGGGAAGGGGAGGCGCGACGAGAGTGAGGGGGAGGGGGTTGCCGGAAAGGCGGCGCGAGGGAGGGGGTTGCCGGCGAGGGAGTTGCCGGAGGGGAGGGGCTGCCGGCGAGGGGAGGGGGAGGGGGGCTGGGTGGGGGGGCTGGGGTTGTTGGGGGGGGGGTGGTGGGTTAGGGGAGAGGGATGAAGTTAGGTTAGTTAGGTTAGTTAGGGTTTTTTAGAGTTTTTTTAGGGTTTTTTAGGCTTAATTAACACTAATGACTAACGAAGTTAACCGCCGTTAGTCATTAAGGGCATTATTTGTCATTTTTTTTAAAATTTGGGGTATCTGGTGAATTTTGTTAAAAGTCAGGGGTATATGGTGAATTTTGAAAAAATTTGGGGTATTTGGTGAATAAATTTTTTTGTCAGGGGTATTTGGTGAAAAAACCGTTAAAAAATTCAATTAGGAGTGCTATAAGTTAGGGTGTTCATGGATGGTTACCCATCCTGAAATGAAATTTCGATTCGATAATTGATAGTCGGTAATCGATAGTATCGATTTACCATTTTGTGAGTCGTAACCGTAACTGTTCAAACTGGTAACCGGTTAACCGGTTTTTCGATACGGTTTAGCGGTTAACCATTAGCCATTACTCAAATTTATTTTATGGATTTATATATTAGATTTCAAATTTTTATCAACAAAAATAATATAACATTAATACCAATATACCATACTATATTATTACTCCACAAAGCTCAACGCCAACATAAAAAGAGCAGCAGGTGAGATCCTAGTGGTATTGACATCACCACCGATCCCAAAAATCTTGAGATCGGGTCTCACCCCTTGCAAGGAGGGATCCCCAATTTCCCCCCTCCTTACAAGGGACTTCATCTTAACTTTTTTTTTAAAAAAAATGCCAACATAAATTACTAATACACACACTAAGGCTATGTTCAGTTCACCTTATTTTTGCTTATTTCAGATCTAATCAAATCAGATCAGATCATGCTTATATTTAAAAACTCATTATTATTATTATATATCTTTCATTACATATTAGTAAAAATTATAATAATTGAATATTAATAAAGTACTCATTGAGACGAATCAAACAAGACCTCACATGACTATATTTTTTCTTATATATTGAGAAAAATCTAAAAGATTCTCTCTAATTGTGAATTGTATCAAGATTCTAAGTGAGAACGATAAAAAAAATACAAAGGGAGTATTAATATATACTAGTACATTTGTTCAAAAGGATTATTATTGTTGTTGTTGTACTTATTAATTATTAATGTTGATAATTATTATCAATCTTATTGTTATCATTATAAATGTCATTGTTATCATTATTTTAAGTTATTTTGTTGTCATTAAATAATAAAAAATTAAAAATCACGTGTTAAGAACATAAGATTGACGCAAAAATAAGAAATATATAAAATATGATAGATCAAATTCATGAAAATGAAACTACTAAGTTCGGATTACATTTCAAAATAAGCTAAGTGCGAGATACAAATTATAAATTTAGATTCGGTATACCTCTTCCTACCGAATTCCAAATCTCTCTAGCTATTTGAAGTTGCACGCTATTTATATATTTCTTGCACAAGTCATAATTGTTTGTATATCTTATTTTATATGAAAAAAAGAGTTGAGTCTGCCGACTTCTCAAGTGTGAAATATTTTTTTAAGGGAAAGTGTGAAAATAATTATTTTTAATAATAATAATTATTATTATGATTATAATTATTGTTGTTATTCTTATAATAATGATAATAATAATAATTAATAATAATAAAAGTTGTGTAAAAGTTGTAACAGAAATTAAATGATAATAATAGTAATACTATAAATAAGATCTTATAATGTATTGCATAATAATGAAGTACAAAGTAATAATATATTTTATAAAAGATAAGATCTTGTAAATCACATCAGATCAGTTCAGATCAGATCAGATCAGATCAGAAAAAATAAGTTCAGATCAGATCAGATCAAATCAGATAAGTTCAGATCAGAAAATTTCAGGTGAACTAAACATAGCCTAAGTGGCAGAGAGTTAAGAGTTTAGTACTAGTTTACAGCCTAGATCAACATAAGTACTGCTGTGGCAAAGAGTAACTTACACAACCTTTAAATTCTTTATCTCTATTTGAAATGACTAGAATACCCTCTAATAAATTACAATAACGTTTTCTTATAATAAATTTAAAAATGAGAATTAATGCAACTTGATTGCCATATGGAATAAGTCAAAAATAGAATATGCGATTACCATTAATAACTTGACTAGATTGACACAATCAAATCATGAAATTAATTAAAATCTTCAATTTTAAAAAAAGTTAGTAATATATCCTGACAACATAATACTTCATATTTACAAAGTTCAAACAATATGATTTATTAAACATTTATAATCGTTAAAGAACTATACTAAAGCCGCTGACAAAGAATTATTAAATCTCAACCAAAATTTTCTAACCAGTGAAAATCGGTCACCTTTAGTTCAAAAAGATAATAACATCTACAAAAAAACCTCAATAATTTAAATCACTACCAAAATAATTTTAGATTAAAAATATATATGCCTATTCGTACATAAGATTATCAACGCATGCATCGCATTGATATTCGGCTAGTTTAACAGAGGCAGAGAGTTATACAATGTTCAACTTTACCCAAAAATACTTACCGACTTTCCTTTCTCCAAGTCATGCTAGTCTAGATTACTTACTAACTTAGTGCTTTTAGTAAAAAAAACTAATAATTAATTAATGTAATCATTATAAAAAAATTGAATAATAAAAAAATAAATATATCCGATTTTTCGGTTAACCGTTTCGTAAAAAATCATAACTGTAACAGCACCGTTCAAACGTATTTTTTACTGGTTTGGTAACCGAACCGTTTAATCCTTATTTTTCGGTACGATTACTACTCATTTTGACCGATTTTTTAGTACGATTTCTCAATTTTGGTTTTTTTTTTTAACACCCTACTATATGCCTATAGCACTCCCTCGGTCTCAATATCTCAGCTCAGAGGTAAAAATTTGGATGGAAGTATTGGTCCACTAATTGTTAGACAATTATATAACTGATCTAATAATATCTTTAATTAGTAAGTTTGTTATAATAATGCATATATATCTCGCGAGGGAGGCATAGCTCAGTTGATTAGAGATTTTCTATCGATTCTAGCGGATCATGGATCGATTCTTATCACCCGTCATCTCTAGCAACTAAAAAAATAATCCTAGATTAGTTTTCTACTCCCTCTGTTTCCTAAAGATCTTCCCTCTTTCCATTTAAGTGCGTTTCCAAAAGATCTTCCCTCTTTTACTGTATTCTTTATTTGGAATCCCCCCCCCCTTTTTACCCTCTCATGTCCCTTTCATATGGTCCACTATTACATTATTAATTCAATTTTACTTCCTCTGTCTCTCCTACTTTAACCTCCTTTTGTTTGTTTATTTATCTTAACCCCTTTCTCTCTCCTACTTTACCCACCCCACACCCCACACCCCACAACCACACAATGGATCTTCCTTGATATCTGTAGGAACAGTAACAAGGAAGATGTTTAGGAAACGAAGATAGTATTGTATAGCGTAGATTACTAGATTGTAGCCTGACTTTGTGATTTACCCCTTAGCTTATTATTTTATTAATGTATATATATCCTAAATTTCCCCCTTAGCTTATTATTTTACTAATGTATATATATCCTAAATTTGCCCCTCATTATTTTATTGTTGGTGCAATATATTGTATATAATATATGTATTGACCCAAACAATGAGAAAATCTCAATTAGGGTCTAACGTTAATGGTAACATGACTAACATCACACTCAATTATGGTGTCTTTTAAAATTTACACTTGTGCACGATTTTTGATAATAGCTATGGTTATATTATTTTTTTAAAAGACAAGCTTGTTTGTATTTTTGGCTCATGGTCATGTCTGTTTTTTTCAAAATATTTTTGCGCTCTAGTAAGTATTAACAATGAATATTTATAAAACCCCTCAAAAAAAAATGAATATTTATGAAACGTTCACGAATAATTCTTTTAAAAAAATTTAATCCTAGAGAGAAAAGTTAGATACGACTATTCGAGGAATGGAGGAAGAGAGGACTGAGGGCATCAGAAAGAGTATATAGAGAGTATTCACCATATTTTATAGGGTGAAATATAGTAAATTGTAGCGATATTTAACAAATTTGCAATACCCAAAAGTTAATGATTTTTGTATGTCATATACTAGTTGTAAGTAATGCAGATTGACTTTACCAAGTAAAATAGATGATAAAGGTTAATAATAATATAATTACTCCCTCCGTCCCAAAATATAGTTTCCATTTCTAATTTGGGAGTCAAAATTAAAAATCTTTGACCAAATATTCTCACTAATATATACAAGAAAACATATTCATGTAGGGTATTGTTTGATTCGTCTCAACATGTACATTCATAATATCAATTTTTTTTATATTTTTTACCAACACAAAATAAAAGATATAACAGGTCATATAACAGGTCAAAGATACGTCTCGAAGACTGCGCAAAAAGAAATATGGAAACTATATTTTGGGACGGAGGGAGTAGTACTTATGCAATTGCGGAGCTATTCAAAAAGAGGTCTTAAGCTATCGAGCTTATTAGGATTTTCATTTATGTGACCCTCGTAACAAAATCATTAACAATCAACCTCGAAGAGAGCCCCAGTGCCCCACGTTGTTGCTGATCTGATCATATTAACGTTGGACTTTGATTGTGATAATAATAAAGTGGGATGCGTGCAATGTAGTAATAGTAGTATTAAATTATTAATTAATGTACAACTAGGAATTAGCAATTTGAAGCTAAGGTTAACCATAATTATCATAAACGCTATTTTCACAATCAAACTCTAACCATTAATATTTGACAGCTGACATCTAACAGATGTCACAACGACTACTTTTGCCGAACAGACTCTTAACCTTGCCATGATGGTGGCCGGTGAGGCTGCCCAGGATTGCAGAAAAAAACAAGGCAATGTTCAGCAAAGTGGCGATGCCCAAGTTCAATAATAGTATCATTTCTCCACCATATTTATCATCTCATCATATCTTAGTGATTGCATTGACTCTAATTAGACAAAATCGTTAAGAATAATTCACCAATTCACCAATCTGAAAGATAAGCTAGCTAGCCCAAGGCACGTTGTTATTGATCAAATCCACGTTGAGCTTTTCTTGCGCTAATAATAAAAAAGGAATGCGTGAAATGCAATAAAACTTGATTTATATAATGTTCATCTAGGAATAAAAAAATTGAGCATCAGACAGTTTGAAGGTTATAAAAAGGGATGATCAATTGAAGCGATATATAGAGCACGCGAAAAAACAAATATAATTTGATTTCACAGAAATACATATACTAGAAATGAATACAAAGAAATACAATGTTGAGGTTGTGTTGGTGCTCACCCTTGCCATTTTGCTGATGGTAGCCACTGGTACGGCTGCGCAGCAATGCAGAAAAAAAGGCGAATACTGCTACACGGATTCATTTAGTACTTCGTGTTGTCATGGACTCAATTGTGATCTTACCTTCAGAGGTGGAGGCACTTGCCAAGGGTGCCCTGGATTTGGGGCTTCTTGTGGTCTTCTTGATCGTTGTTGCGGTGGATTTCACTGCACTGGATATCTTTGGGGTGTATGCGTCAGAGATTAGCCGTACTCATGAACCCGCCTACTGCATCTGCATACCTGTTGAGTTTCTCCACCTAAATAAAATTTACTACTACTGTTGTATTATTCCTGCGTTCTATAATTCATGTAATGCTTGCTATTTGAACGTCAAACTTTATAAATTTTGACCATTAACTATCACCAATATATATATATATAGACACGATCACATGAGAATGCTCCTTACATGAGAATGAATTTCAACCACACGTACGTGTGTGTGTGATAACAGACGTGAGAAAGAAGTACGTGTGTGTGTGATAACAGACGTGAGAAAGAAACAAATAATTGAATGCAAAACAATGAAAAAACACACAACAAATTTACGTGGTTCACCAATTTGGTTACGTCCACGAGCAGAGATAGAATTTTTTATTATGTGAGGAAAATCAGATTATAGAGAGAATTAGACTAAATTCGTAGTCTAAAACAATTAGGTAAATAATCTATTTATAACCCCGCATCGAAAACGCATTTTCTGCAGAAAACGGGCCTGCGCTCGATCGAGTTGGACGACGTCCGCCCGATCGGTCGATATATTTCCCAAACCCCAAATTTGACGCGGGCCCGATCTGGCGACCTCGCCCGATCGTTGTTCGCTGAGGCGCCCGATGCCATCGGGCGACCTCCTTAAACACCCTGTTGACAAATTCGTCTCGGACCCGATCGGGCGGCTCTATCCAACCCGATCGAGCAGTACTCAGAAAACTCCTTTTGACGCATTTCTTCGAACATATTCAAGGCACTATTGTTACAATATGAAATAGTCGTAGACTTGTAGTAGTGTTATGACTTATGAGTTCTTGTTGGTTCATCTCAATTTTTAGTTTTTAATACATCAAATTCTTATGATTTTTACTTATATATAATTGAAGATATTAATGGTCAAAATAATACATCGGAGACTGCCTTTGAATGGCAGATGTTGCAAGAATTATGAGATGAAGGTAGTATATGATAGGAGATCGTTTATATCTTCCTGAATATGTATGATATTGTTCCATGGTCGTTTTATATACTATGGTACTATTCCTTTTTTTTTTTTACATTTTGTATTGTGGCTTATTCTTGGCTTGGATTTAACCTCAATAATGTAAGGATCTTAATTATTATAGAACTTAGCTTTAAACATTACAAGTATAATTTTAATTACGGAAAATTGATGTAAGTAATTGCAAATTTCACCCATGTTCCCAAACTATTACTAACTTTAATTTTCATCGAAAAATCTCAAGTTTTATAATATTCCAAGCTTTTAATTTTCCTATACACCTTATATCCAAATCAATGGACTATCAAAAGAAAGAAAATAAAGAGTTTGGATTATCTTGAAAATCTAATGTTATGATTATTTTATGGTTGAAAGTTGCATGCATGAGATTAAACATATTCCTTTCAATTAGGGTCATTTCGGTTTCAATATTGTCCATTCAAGCTCGACTAATGATCACACTACCGAGGAAGAGGTGGTAGCTTAGTGGAGTACCACACCCGAATCCTAGCGCATTGCCTAGGGTTCGAATTCTCATCCCAACAATATGTTCGGCATTTAATTCCGGGCTGTTTAGCCTTGTACCTAGCCTCTCAACTGGTGTGCCCTGCAGGATAGTAGCTTAGCAGGGGTTGGTCTTTTGATCGTTTATCTTTCTTAATAAAAAAAAAATAAAAAATTGATCATACTAACTAGTTATACATAGCATGTTCGAATTCTTATCCCAACAATATGTTGGGCATTTAATTCTGCGCTTGAAATCTTGAAATCCGGGCAGCCACGCACCGTGGCAATTTTTAAGCTATCGAACACATCTAATCCCCCTCCCCCAAAAAATGGCAAAAATTTATGAAGTACAATTCTAGATATGAAATCCAAACTTAAAATTGAGCATTTAAATTTATTGAAAGGCACAATTATAATTTATAAATGTGTGTTTATTTTTAGAATATTCTTGGGGCTTAATTATAATAATCAAGACAAGGTCTCCACAATAATTGAGATGGCCGGATCAAGTGATCAACTACAGGTTATTTTCAAATGTTCTCAACCGTGCAAAGTTTCTTCCCAAAAAGATCTAGTAATCTCCTACTTCTACTACTAGAAATCACACATTAACGACGGGAAATCCCATCAAGAAAGATCTTTGCGACGGGATTTCCTGTCATGCCCCTGTCGTAAAAGGTGGCAATCGTAGTTGAAAATTCCATCGTAAACCCGTCGTAAAAGGCATTCGCCACGGAACAAATCCCCATAGCAAAAGTCAGGTATTTGCGACGGGCCAAAATTTCCTGAAGCTGAATATTAGTATATTTAAATTAATCACGATAAAAAATTGAAACCTAAAACCTAAATATACTTGGGATTGATTATAATACTTGATAGAAGAAGAGTAGAAAGTATCCGGATTAACTGAAAACTTTGATTGCACTGAATTCGGATTACAATCGAGCATGAAGTTTTCCTTGTTAATTTTTTAAATATCAACTTATTAATATTTTACTTAATTATGTACAACAAGAGATATTAATGGTCTAATTTTTGCATTCGCTGTTATAACGGATGTGAGAGAGAAACAAATAATGAATTCAAAAGCAATAAAAACAGACACCAGAATTACGTGGTTCACCAATTTGGCTACGTCCACGGCAGAGAGAGAGAATATTTTATTGATGAAGATGATGATCTTAGGAATACAGAGTTACAGATGTTATATATAGACTATCTTAGTCGCATAAACGACCTAAGGGTAAATCGGAAATTTAACCCGTCTAATAACAATTAATGAAAACACTCATCGCAATCTATCCACAAAACCGCGAGTCGCGGTTCTGGCCGCGAGTTGGCCGCGAGTCGCGGTTCTGGCCGCGAGTCGCGGTCAGCTCTCGTCAGCTCTCGTCAGCTCTTCGTAAAACGATCATAACTTTCTCGTTTCTCAGCGGAATTGGGCATATGACCTATAGTTGGAAAGCTCTTGGAACAAGCTATCACCTCCAATTTGAATCATATCAAAAACATTTATAGATTGAGATATATGTGCTTTCAAAGTCAGCCTTATGTCATTCCTTCTTCACGGATTCTACCAAACACCTTCAAGCTAAGGCACCATTTAAGGCACTATTCTTACAAATCTCCACCTTGACTTGAATCCTCTCATCATAAACTCCAAAACAGATGCATTGATCACAACTCCCAGAATCTCCCTTCATCCAGATTTGTCCCAAACGACAACCAGAACAGATTAGTCCCTAAGGACCCCAGAATTTCCCCATGAGGGCAACTAACAATCACGAACAGCTTGTAAGTCCAAGCAACCTTGGAACTTACCATGTGGAATCAGATTCGAACAGATGTGTTCCTTATACCCTTTCCTAGCACAAGTAACACCTTCCTTGGACGCCCAAAAATATTCACCTCTCCGACATACAGTGCAAAACCCACCATGTCTTCACAACCGTCCCTTTGGGGAGAGTTCCCAAAGATTTCATGCTGACCAGGAGTCAAGTTTGACTGACCCAATTTTGATGACGAAGAACACGGAATTTCAGATTCAGATTGTGAGTGTTAAGATTTCTCCCTGACGTGAACCACCACTCCAACCTAGAGTGCCTCTGTGCTCCACCTGTTTCTCAACACTATCACAAACGCCAATGTAGCAACCCCAGACTCAGATAACGTAGACCCTTGCGAACACATACAATGTCTCCCGTTTAACCCCTTTCAGAATCATCTTCGAACCCCTGTAGACATACAACCCTCCACCCTCACCTTTGAAACTGAACCCTTTCTTGTCTAACAGACTAAGTGAAATCAGATTCTTTGTGACCTGTGGAACATGCCTAACTCATTCAAAGTAAAACTTTGCCATCACATGTCCTAATTCTGATGGACCCTATACCAACTGTCTTACAAACCTCACTGTTGGCCATAGTAACACTTCCATCAACTTGTTTATAGTTCATAAACCACTCCCTGCGAGAACATATATGACAAGAAGCCCCAGAATCAAGAACCCACACATCCTACAATATGTGGCTATTAGCTACTAGGGCATATCCCTCAGAATCACCTCCAGTTTCTGCCAGAGCAGCAGAACCTTCATTCTTGTCCTGCTGCTTCTTTTTCTTAGGACACTCCCTTTTCCAATGCCCCGTTTCCTTACAGTAATTACAGACATCACTAGATTTAGGACCTCTAGAAAACGGTTTCCTGGATTTTTTCCCCGAATTCTCCTGTCCATTACTACTGGCTACTAATCCAGCAGCCTGATCACTGTACCTGTACCAGACGCCTTATGACGAATCTCTCTAGTATGCAGAGCAGATCTTACTTCTTCTAACGACAGACTATCTTTACCAACAATAAAGAATCCACAAAATTCTCATATGAATAGGCAAAGATACCAACAATATTAAAGCAGCATCCTCATCATCTACTTTAACATCAATATTTCGCAGATCTAGAAGATGTATTTAATTTATCTAAGTGTCTCCTTAGAGACGTACCTTCCTGCATACGCAGGCTGAACAGACGTTGCTTCATCATCAACTTGTTGGTTAGAGATTTCGTCATGTATAAACTCTCTAACTTCAACCACAGACCAGCAGCAGTTTCCTGCTCCGCAACTTCAGTAATTATGTCGTCAGACAGACACAACATAATTATTGAATGCGCTTTTTCCTCCAGAATTTCCATCTCAGCGGTACTGAATCCGTTGCCTTCTTGCCAACGGTGCCCACAACCCCTGTTGCTTCAGTAAAGCCCGCATCTTGATTTGCCACAGACTAAAACTATTCCTCCCAGTAAATTTATCAATTTTGACATTCATCCCAGACATCTTTCTCACACAGATCGAACACCAAAGCTCTTGATACCAATTTGTTATAACGGATGTGAGAGAGAAACAAATAATGAATTCAAAAGCAATAAAAACAGACACCAGAATTACGTGGTTCACCAATTTGGCTACGTCCACGGCAGAGAGAGAGAGAGAGAATATTTTATTGATGATGATGATGATGATCTTAGGAATACAGAGTTACAGATGTTATATATAGACTATCTTAGTAGCATAAACGACCTAAGGGTAAATCGGAAATTTAACCCGTCTAATAACAATTAATGAAAATACTCGTCGCAATCTATCCACAAAACCGCGAGTCGCGGTTCTAACCGCGAGTCGCGGTTCTGGCCGCGAGTCGCGGTCAGCTCTCGTCAGCTCTTCGTAAAACGATCATAACTTTCTCGTTTCTCAGCGGAATTGGGCATATGACCTATAGTTGGAAAGCTCTTGGAACAAGCTATCACCTCCAATTTGAATCATATCAATTTAAAACATTTATATATTGAGAGATATGTGCTTTCAAAGTCAGCCTTATGTCATTCTTTCTTCACGGATTCTACCAAACACCTTCAAGCTAAGGCACCATTCAAGGCACTATTCTTACATTCGCAAACGTGTAAAAGAGAGACAAAACAACTAAAAACATCCATTACCATTTGGGAAGGTGCGTGGTATTGGGTTGTAAATGAAATTTATGAAGGAAATGTTTGGGTATCTCCAAAAAAAATATTCAATTTAATTCACATTTCCAAGAAGCCATATACAGTAAGCCTTCCTACCATTATTAACTATTCTTATTGTAATCCACTTGTATAATTAATTCACTATTCTTCTTTGTAATACTCTTTTGTGAGTTTCTTGCTATAGTTAGAGTTTCATTGTATACTCACCCTAATATTATTTACGGTTCTTACACTATCCTATTTTCATATAGTGGATTTTCGGGTACTCATCGTCTGTGGATTTTTTGCCACTATTTGAGGATTTTTCTCACGTTAAATTGTATGTCCATCTTTTACAACTTTCTTGCCGCATATTTCCAGTTCTATTTATTTGCTCAATCTCTGCATCTTTAATTTGCTTCTGCTACGCACTCACAACCCTAACAACAATTATAAATAAGGGACTTGACTCGGGACAATGATCCCTTCATCATCAACTTAAGATTCATTAAAGACAACTACTTTATTTCTGCTCAAAAAAAAAAAAAAAAAAAAAAGGACAATTACTTTATTTTGGAGTATATATCTTGTAACAGAGTTGAAGAATGAAGAAATTGGCGAGTACTGTTATAGTGGTTCATGTTATCATGGTTACAGTTGCCATCATTTGTTGAAATTTATAAGAGAAAAGATGGAGAAGAAAACTTTGCCAATATATTCATACTACTCCGTTCAATGTGTCGGTAAAATATACTGCTTTATAAGAAAACTATAAGCTGCCTTTAACGTGAGAAAATTAACTAAAAATCCTAAAATAAAGGAACACGATCATATCCTACTAACTCATGATCACATGATCTAAACCACTTATTTATAAACTTATAATGAAATTAATAACAAACATCCACTAACGTAATTATTGCTCCTACTATTTTGAAGTAATATTTCAACATCATTATGATGGTAAGCGTTGGTGGGGGCCTGCTGGTGACAATTTTTCCAGGCAGCAACTGCTTCCTATTTCAAACATTATGCTTGATAAAGCCTTGCCGATGGTGCCCAATGGTATCCATATGAGCATGAAGGCAGTATAAAGCAGGGAAGGGGAATTCGAATCTGTGACCTATCGTTCACAACATCTTAATCTTAACCACTAAAATAAGATATCCTTGGTATGAGACCTAGAATGTTAATGTCATGAAGAAGATATGCAATAAAAGAAATATAAGATGGAATTACATGCTTACATATATTAATGTAGATAAGTGAGCCTTATATATATAAGGTCAAAATACAACTAACTTAAGCTAAGCAAATGGAAAAGTGAGTGGGAGAAGTGGCCCACGTCTAACACTCCTTAATGCTAAGAATTAGCAACTACAAAGTAAAAACATAACAATGACTACCCACTAATTTATTTGTGCTTAAATAGAGGAAAGTCAAACAACTAGCTTTAAATTACTTCCTAATAATCCAACAGTTCAAAGAAGGCAAGCAATGTAGAATTGTTACTATAAATTGTGCACCCATTTCCAAACTTAGCTCATTGCATCAAGTTTAGCTACTGAAAGTGTTAAGACTTGCATTAAAAAGAGGTGTAAGATTAGGTTAAATACAATACAAAGAGAGGAGGTGGTGATGGCAACAACATTAAAGCAAGTATTTCGTATGAAAGAGGGGACAAATGAAACTAGTTATGCTAAAGCGTCTTACCTTCAGGTACTTTCAAGTTTCAATTTGTTATACAATATTATTAATCGAATTAACTATTGCGAGTATATTACTCTATTAGCAACTCTGTAAATATGTGACGAATGCAAAGATGCTGAACTTAACTTATTTATGCTGAACTTATTTTTGCGAAACATAATTTATTTATTTTTGCTTAAACTTATTTTAATTAGTTACAATATTTTTAAATGTCGTCAATTATTGAATTTATTTTCGTTGAACTTAACTTAATCTTGTTAAACTTAACTTATTTTCGCTGAAACTTATTTCAATAAGTTGAGGAGAATGTACAGTAGTCGCTCATGCATGAGTTTATTAGTAATTATTTGTCTTCCCCAACCTTGTACTAATCTAGTATTGAAATCTTGACGGAACAGAAGGAAGTGCTATCATTGACAAAGCCACTAAGAGAAAAGGCCATAAGGGAGTTCTACTACAGGGAACAACCAACAACCTTATGCATAGCAGATTTGGGTTGTTCTTCTGTTGAGCTAAGCAACTTAAGTCCGGTGTTTGGACTCCTAGAATCTGTTGAAAATGCTCGTCGAGAGCTAGGAAAAGGGCCACAAGAGTATCAAATTTACTTGAATGATCTTCCAGGAAATGATTTCAATACAATATTTAGGTCATTGGGAAGCTTTGGGGAAAAGCTTAAACAAGAAATGGGAGATGATTTTGGGCATTGTTTTACTAATGGTGCTCCCGGTTCTTTCCATGAAAGGCTTTTCCCCTTCAATCATATGCATTTTATCCATTCTTCATATGGTCTTCACTGGCTATCTAAGGTAAATAGGTAATATGTCAATTGTCCTCCAAACAACTTGTATTTTTGTCCATTCATTTATTGTCTCATTGATTATTTCTTATACTTGACTGAAGGATGACTTGGGGAGTGTTTTTCTATTATTTTTAATTAGTTAAGCTAAGTCGAAAGACAAAAAAACCAACATATCCAGGGAATTAATTGTGACTTTGACGCAAATTGAGAATTAAAATTCTCTTTGACAATATCTAACTATCTAAAGAAAAAATTCCTTCAATATAAATCGATAACTAATTAAATAACATATAAAAAGTGTTCGTTTGGAATGATTCTCACTCTTAAGAAGTAGTTTAATAACCTATATTCGTTAATTGTTTTTGAAGGGAGAAACATTTAACTTGTCTTTAATAAAAAATGCATATCACATCTTCATTTGTCCATGTGCTTTCTAATTTTTCTTGTAAGGAACAAGATAAAAGATTGATCTACAATTTGTAGCACTTAATTTTTTTTACTGATGTATTATATTTTTTGATCATACAGTTTTGGTACGATGTTTAATAATGCTGGATGAATAGGTACCAAAAGGAATAGAAGACAACAAGGGAAATATAAACATAGCACAAACCAGCCCTCCTCATGTGATTAAAGCTTACTATGAGCAGTTTGAAAGGGACCTTTGGTCTTTTCTAAGGTGTCGCTCTGAAGAAGTAGTGGTCGGAGGGATGATGGTGCTAACAATTGTAGGAAGGAAAACTCTTGAACCATATAGTAGGGAATCTTGTTACTGGTGGGAGATTCTTGCGACAGCTCTAAAAGATATGGTAGTTGAGGTAATATACATTAGTTTTATATGTACACAATGCATGCGAAATTAAATAGAAAGTAAAATTATATTATTTATACATAATAATCTCAAATAATATGCTAGGAAAAAAAAAAAGGAAACTCATGAAGTTCCTCTTAAGAAAAATTTGATATATATTCTATCTAGCAAACAATAGATTAATAATCACGTACATGCATATATAGTGAAACTTGTTGATCCATTAATAATATTTGCATTATTCTTTTGAATTAATTGAATTTAATTACTATGTGAGTGAGAGTATTTTAGTCTTTTTACGTGGATACCAAACTATTCAAGAGTTAGCTTACAGAATAAAAATTAGTCTTAGGTGCACGCAATGCATTCGAAATTAAAATAGAAAACAAATTTCTATGATTATATCTAATATCCTCAATTAATAGGAAGAAAAAAAATGTTCATAAAATCCCTCTAAATAAAAAATTGATATAAATTTATTTTAGCTACCAATAAATTATCATGTGCATATGTAGCGAGACTCTTTGATTAAATAAAGTGTATGCATCATTTTTCGAATTAATTCGATTTAATCATTATTTGAGCGAGGTTATTTTAGTCTTTTTACGTGGACACCATAATTATCAAGAGTTGGCTTATAGAATAACAAATAAGCATTTTTTTTGTGTGTCTCCCCTCTCTTACATTATAGAATATAGATAAAAATGGTCAATTTTTTGTGTGTCTCCGATCCCCTCTCTTACATTATACTTCAGAATATAAATAAAGTAATTGGTTTTTTTTTTGTCTCTTATAAAATAGAAATAAAATAATAGCTATTCTTTTTGGTGTCCCTCGCCTCATCTCTTTCCTTATTAAATCGAGATTATCTAGTACTCTCTGTGTCCTAAAATAATCTGAGTTTTTATCCAATTCCATCAATATCACTATTTTTTTTGAAACAAGAGAGAAAAACTAGGCTAGTCCCTAGAATAGGACCAACCTAAAACATCCTTTTGAATGGTAGAAAGAAAGGAAAAATCAGAAAGTTCAAACCCAACAATGGAGAGAACCACAAGTGTGACCTTTGTGAGTCAGACAGTCCGCCGCTTGATTCGCCTCCCTGAAACAGTGAGAAAACATGACATTCCCACTAACAACCAAATCCACCCGCTAGCATCCGCCACCAGCGCATGAATTTCCCAAGGAACTTTCCAAGTCTTTCAGAGATAATTAATAATAGCCAAATTATCCCCTTCAACAGTGAGATTCTCAATACCGCAGCTAAAGTAGCACGAACCCCTTCTCTCATACCCAAGCTTCTGCCACAAGAATAGAATTATAGGATTAACATACATTGCACCCATCATAACAATCCCTCCCGAGTCATTTTTAATGATGAAAACTGCAAGAAGCATTGTCATCTTGCAATTTAGAACCATCAAATTTTGACAAATAGGGTTAAGCTTTTCTGTGTATTCTCTCTCCTTCTGTTAACAATATACAACCTATTTATATGTTGGCACTTAAGCCCATATTAACACACTAAATACATTATACATCATTAATGAATGACTAGGGCCCAATACCCCCCCTCAAGTTGGAGCATGCGGATGACAAATGCCCAACTTGCCTAACAAATGTAAGAATTGGCGTTTGCCAAGCGCCTTCGTAAAAATATCCGCAAGTTGTTCACTAGTGGAAACATGATAAGCACTAATAAGATCATCTCGTATAGCGTCACGCACATAGTGACAGTCAACTTCAATGTGCTTTGTGCGTTCGTGAAAGACTGGGTTCTGAGCAATATGAAGTGCAGACATGCTATCACAAAAGAGAGGCATGGCATGCGGCTGATGAACACCTAAACTCTGAAGCAGGGCCTTAAGCCACTTCAATTCCGAAGTAATGTCAGCCATAGAACGATATTCGGCTTTCGCAGACGAACGAGAGACAGTATGTTGTTTCTTGGTCTTCCAAGAGACAGGAGAAGAACCGAGAAACACAATCCAACCAGTGAGAGAACGACGAGTGAGAGGACAACTCGCCCAATCTGAATCACACCATCCTGACAGAGTTAAATCACAATTGGTACTCAGAAGAATGCCCTGGCCGGGGGACCCCTTTAAGTACCGTACAACCCGCAAGGCCGCATCCCAATGCTCCTGACGTGGGGCCTGCATGAACTGGGCGAGAATATGGACACAATAAGCCAAATCAGGACGAGTGAAGGAGAGATAGATAAGACGACCAACAAGCCGCCTATATGACTCGGGATCAGACAACAAAGCTCCACTAGCAAGAGCGAGAGTATGATTTTGTTCAATCGGAAAAGCAGCCGGTTTAGCACCCATAAGCCCAGTCTCAGAGATGATGTCCAAAGTGTACTTACGCTGACACAGGAAAATACCGTCCGAACTACGAGCAACTTCAATGCCAAGAAAGTACTTCAAACGTCCCAAGTCCTTCATATGAAAACAATCACCCAAATATGTTTTGAAAGAGAGAATAGCCGAAGGGTCATTACCAGATATGATCAAGTCATCAACATAAATAAGCACAGACAGCTGAACACAACCATGATTGAGAGTGAAGAGAGAATAATCTGAGTAGCATTGAACAAAGCCATAACGCAACTGAGAAGCAGCGAGCTTAGCAAACCAACACCGCGGAGCCTGACGAAGACCATATAAGGACTTAGTGAGACGACAAACAAGGCCAGGCTTCGGAGGGGTGAAGCCAGGCGGGGGACGCATATAAACCTCCTCCGCTAAGTCACCATGCAAGAAGACATTATGCACGTCCATCTGATGCAACTCCCAGTTTTTAGCGGCCGCAACGGCAAGAAAGGCACGAACATTCACCATCTTAGCAACGGGGGCGAAGGTCTCGTTGTAATCAAGACCTTCAACCTGATGATTACCAAAAACAACCAGACGAGCTTTGAGGCGCTCAACAGACCCATCAGAGTTATATTTGACTTTGTAGACCCACTTGCATCCAAGAGCCTTGTGACCAGGAGGTAACTCAGCCATGACCCACGTCGCGTTATCCTCTAAGGCACCAAGCTCATTCTGCATGGCTTCACGCCAACCAGGATCCTGCATAGCCTCTTTAAAATTACGGGGCTCAACCCCTGCAATAACAGCTGCAAGAAAAAGACGATGTCGCAAGGAAAATTTATCACAATTCACAAAGTGTGTTAAAGGATAAGGGGTACCTGAGGAACCAGTGGAAGAAGATGAAGGCGTAGATGAACTCTTTTTTCGTACTGTGTCTGTGACAAAATTCCGTAAGAGAACCGAAGGACGCTTGTCGCGCAAACCACGACCCAAGTCGCCAGGGCCCGTAACACCCAATGCACCATCCTGTGAGCCCAAAGAAGAGGGAGGAGGATCAGAGGACTGATCCACCCGCAGAGGCCTAACAGGAGCAGGCCCAACAGCGGAAGTGGAGGCCGTGTCCATAGAGGCGGCTGCGCTGGGTCCGGGGTCTGAAGCGGGCTGAACGGACAACCCAGCAGTATCCAACAGGGACTCATTGTCCAAAAAAGAATCCATAGGAGCATCCATAGGAACAACAGTATTCAAAGTATCCAACGAAGCATAAGGAAATTCATTCTCATGAAAGTGAACATCGCGAGAGACAAAAAAAACCCCGGAATCAAGATTATACAATTTCCAACCTTTCTTGCCATTTGGGTACCCAACAAACACACATCTACGACTCCTAGGAGCAAATTTATTGCCCTTAGCCCGTTGATCATGAGCAAAACATAGGCAACCAAATACACGAATATCATCAAAGGAGGGAGAAGTGCCACATAGGACCTCATAAGGAGTCAAATCATTCAATATGCCAGACAGAGTCCGATTAATTAAATAAACGGCAGCTAAGACACATTCTCCCCAAAACTGAACAGGGAGATTAGCTTGAAACATTAAAGCACGCACAACGTTTAAGATGTGTTGATGCTTACGTTCAACCCTACCATTCTGTTGCGGCATACCCACACAAGAGGACTAAAACAGGATACCATGTGAATCAATATAGGTCCGCATACAATTAAATTTTGTCCCATTATCAGAGCGCACAATTTTAACCTTGGTGTCAAATTGACGATCAATCATAGCAAAGAACGACAAGAAAAATGTTTCAACCTCCTTTTTATTTCGTAATAAGTAAACCCACACAGCACGAGAAAAATCATCCACCAAAGTCAAAAAATAAATAGCATCACATGAGGAGGGTGTATTATACGGGCCCCATAACTCACAGTGAATAAGTTCAAAAATCCGAGAAGCTTTATTATGACTAACAGGAAAAGAATCACGTGTTTGTTTTGCTTGAGGACAAACTACGCAAGCTTTATTCAATTTCTTCCTAGAAGAACTAGAACGAACAACAGGAACTAACTTGACAACTCTATTTGAAGGATGACCCATACGACGATGCCATAATTCGAACTCTGATAAACTAGGAACGGTCACTGCGTGCACTGTAGGGATCCTACGGAAAAAATAGAGTCCATCACGCCGCTCACCGGCTCCAATCAGGCTCCCCGAACGTTGGTCCTGTATAGCACACAAAGAGTCAGTAAATCGGACAACACAGTGGGACTCGTCAATCAATTGCGACACCGAAATTAAATTGCAGTGAAGTTGGGGTACATATAAAACATTATGAAGAGTTAAACCATGAGTGAGATGCACCTGACCCTCCATGGTGGCAATAGCACGTTTACCATCCGGCAAACCAACCGGACGATCAACAATAGACCGAACATGGGATAAATAAGTAAGGTCACAAGTAACATGGTGAGAAGCACCAGTGTCAAGAAGCCAATGACGAGAAATAAACGTACCCGTCATGTGATCCACATTTTTCGACTCATTATTAAGCAAATTCATTAAAACCTGAACTTGTGAAGGAGTAAGATCCACAAGGGGAGACCCCTGTGATGAAGCGCCACTGCCACTGCCATCAGGGAGGACAGCATGGGATGTGGCTTCGACATGGCGGCTGCGAGTAGAAGGGGGGGCAGCAGTAGACAAGGGGACAGCAGCCACGGCCGAAGCAGATGCAGCAGCAGGTCCGGGGCGCGACGAAGCAGTCCGGCCAGCAGCAGCACCGTTCCCAAACTTCTCCTCCCACCAAGTCGGCTTACCATGAAGTTGAAAACATGTAGAAACTTCATGGCCCTTCCGTTTACAATGGGAACACACCAATTTCGCCCTATCTTCTCGAGCGAGACGAGGTTTGCCGCGATCGACTTTTAAAGCAAAGGCATGAACGTCTTCCTTCACGGCTTTCCCACGAGCCACAGCACGTGACCTTTCTTCTTGAACAAGAGCTTGGTAGGCCCGATCCATGTCTATAGGAGGAGAGTGAGAGAGCAGATTACTCCGCACCGTACCATATAAATCATCATCAAGGTCGATCAAAAACTGATGCAGTTTCTCCTCCTCCCGATCCGCGGCAAACTTGTTCGACACACCACAGGAGCACTGACTACAAACACAGCCATGTAAGGGTTTTAAACGAGCAAGTTCATCATACAAACTCATCAAACGGGTATAGTACTCTTCAATGGACATAGCCCGTTGCTGTTTACAGTCAACAATGACTGCCTGGATTTGTTGTATGCGTGGACCATTGGCCATGCAAAATCTCTTCTCCAAATAATCCCAAAGCTTCTTAGCCTCATCATGGAAGGGAATGGAGGCGGCAAGCTTCGGTTCCATACTACGTAAAAGCCATGAAACCAACATGGAATTTACAGTGACCCAATCAAGCAATTTCTTCTTCTCCGTCGGTTTAGTTACGGTACCATCAAGGAAAACAAATTTGTGCCGAGCCTGTAGCGACAAAGTAATGGCGCGCATCCATGCTACTTAGTTCTCGCCGGTGAGAACCACATGTGTGATGAGGTTGCCCGGTTGATCACCCGAGCCGAGATAAAAAGGAGAGGAAGGATGAAGACGATCTTCGTCGGTCATGGTGACTGATAACTATCCACGCTGGTGGAGCTACCAAGTCGGCCGGTGAAAAAAAAACGGAGTGATGAGGCTATGTGTGACCTAGCTCCGATACCATGACAAATAGGGTTAAGCTTTTCTGTGTATTCTCTCTCCTTCTGCTAACAATATACAACCTATTTATATGTGGGCACTTAAGCCCATATTAACACACTAAATACATTATACATCATTAATGAATGACTAGGGCCCAATAAATTTTAACTTATAAGAGCCAATGGGAGGCTTGACCCACCAAACATCTTTAGGAAGTCTAGGAACAACAGACTTGGGAATCCTAGGAGACAAGATGCCATAAATAATCTCAGTCTCTTTTTGACAAAAGAACCATTCCCGGTTAAATTTTTTAATCATAATAGCTAACTTAAAACATGATAAACTCTCTCCCTTGAACGTAACATTGTTACGAGTAAACCAACCATGCCACCAAAGGATAGCCAATTTACAAATTGAATGGGAAGAAAGACTAGCACATGCAAGAAATCAAAAATATTTTCCATACCCATCTGCCTATCCACACAAGGAATATCAGGTCAGGGCTCTGATTGAGAAATCTGAAAAATAGCATAATGAGAGAAGGGGCATTCAAACAATAAGTGAAAAGTATCTTCAGTGTGGAAATTGCATAATACAAAATCCTTTGGCATGAAAAGATGAGATTTCTCGAGACGACATTTGGTGGGAAAGACCATCCACACAAACTTTCCAGAGGAAAAAAAATTGATTTTAGGGGGAACATTAAGTGCCCATATCCACTTGAAACCTACTGTAGAAGGAACCACTTTATCCAGCTCTTGAGGAAATTTAACACCAGACTTAACCGAATACTTACCATAAGGATTCGAACCCCATGAAATTTGATCTTGGTGATCTGACGCTGGGAGAAAAACACCCAGGATATCTTTAACAATACAAGATGGAAGGCGTTCTTCCAGTAGTTGGCGATTCCAAACTCCATAATGCAAAAATAAAATCACCCACACAAGAATATACAAAGCCGGAGGGCCAAGCACAAAGGAGGAAAAGGGACGCGATAAACCCAGTTATCATTTCATAATGAGATTTGAGAGCCATCCCCAACTTGCCTTCTCAGGCCTCGCTTAAAGATAAGACGAAGAAGCATAAGATGATGCCATTGCCAAGAAACATTACTTTTCGGAACATAAGACCAGATGAAGAAATTTTTTAAATACTTTTGTCGGACCAGCTCAACCCAAATATTAGAAGGACAAGCAATTATTTTCCGTAAAAGTTTCATTTGAACGCTATATAAGTAATTTTAGCCTTTCTAAATCCTAGCCCACCCCAGGACTTGGGTGAGCATTATACTGTATCCCAACCAATCATGTTGGTCACACCCGTACTAGGATCTTTATTCCAGAAAAAATTCCTATGGATTTTATCTAATTCATGTAAAACAGCTTTAGGAAGAGAGAAGCTCTGCATTTGAAAATTAGCCTTAGAGGCAAGATTTGATTGGATCAGAATAGCCCTACTTGCTTGAGAGAGAAAGAATTTGTTTATGCTCTATTTAAACCAAAAAAATTAGTAGAAAGTAATATATTTATTGTTGTTATTGTTACTCTTATGCATTATTCATCATATTTTGTGCAGGGTTTCATAGATGAAGATAAGTCAAATACTTTCAATACCCCTTTTTATGCTCCCTCAGAAGCAGAGTTAGGTTTTCTAGTGGAAAAGGAAGGTTCATTCAATCTCAATCAAGTTCAAATTTCAGAAGTCAGCTGGAAACCAAATGAACAACATAAGAATTCTCATCCTTTTGAGTCTGATCATGATGCCTTTACTAAATGCATAAGAGCCGTGACCGAATACTTAGTCACAAGTCATTTTGGAGAATCCATTGTAGAAGAGGTGTATCATAGGTACAAGGAATTTGTCAAAGTTTCAATGGGAAAGGAGAACAATGTATTTATCAGTATTACAGTCTCATTGACAAGAAATGGTTGATAAATTGCCATGGGAGAAAATTAATAGTTGTTCTAATTAATAAAAGGTTTTGTACTATTATTTTATACTCTTGCCATATTTGTAAGATCCAATTATGTACCACGCTAGTACTTTTATCTATGGATGATATTTTTCGAAAGTGATTCATTGCCTCCATTTCATTACCAATCAACAGTTTAAATACAAGAATACAAGAGTATAAGTTGGCTATAATTACAGAAACTAATTAGTTACAAATCTAGAACTAAATATATACTTTACATCTAAGGTATATACACTGAATCAGAATATATATATATATATATATATATATATTATATATATATATATATATATATAATAATATATATATATATATATATATATATATATATATATATATAATAATATATATATATATATAATTATATATATATATATATATATATATATTCTAACACACTCCCGCAGTTGTAGCAGGAGGCTCACAAATGCTAAGGCTATCCCAAAAATCATCAAATAATTTGCGTGGAATGCCTTTTATAAAAATATCTGCAATATGATAATGGGAGGGCACATGAAGAACTTGTACTTCGCCTTTAGCAACTTTTTCACGAACAAAGTGAATGTCCACCTCAATGTGTTTGGTGCGTTGATGTTGCACCAGACTACAAGACAAATTAATAGCACTGACATTGTCACAGTATATCAAGGTAGCAAGATGAATAGGACAGTGCAATTCAAGTAATAAGTTCCTGAGCCAACAAGTTTCAGAGACTACATTAACAATGCCACGATACTCAACCGCTGCACTAGAACATGACAAGTGGGTTGTCATTTGGACGACCAAGATATCAAGTTATCACCAAGAAAGACACAGTAACCCGAATTGAAGTGGGGCATCTAGTTAAGGTAAGATATTGTAGAGCACCTGTAAAACTGCGATATTTGGTCGGATCCTCATAAGGAGAGTGGCAAGGACTACAGTTAGTCATGCCAGTCGGGAAATAATATATATCCTTAGCATATTGTTTTTGGGATAGAAACATACCAGTAGCATTGCGAGTCACAAGAATCCTCAAAAAGAAACTCAAGGGACCTAGATCCTTCATAGAAAATTCGGTACCCAAGAGAGTCATAAAATGTTTTCGTAATTACCAATCAATAGTTTAAATACAAGATTACAAGAGTATAAGTTGGCTATAATTACGGAAACTAACTAGCTATAAATCAGGAACTAAATATATACTTTACAACTAAGGTATATACACTAAATCAGAATATATGTATTATATATTCTAACAATTACTTATTACATCTTTTATGTTATATACACACAATATAATTTTTACATGAAAATTTTCATAATTTCACATTATTGCTAATAAATCACAGTTTTCAAGTTGAGTTGTTTAGATTCAAGAAATGGTATTCTTCGGATTTGAATGAAATTTTTTTTATTCAAAATCAAATTTTTCGGGTTAATTTTAGATTAGTCAAATATTTTTACAAGTCTAATATTATGGTCTCAGATAAATTATGATATTAAGATACATGTAAAGTATGTTCTCAAATAATCAACCCTGTTTTGAAAAGTTCTATACATGCCCTAGGACTTTTTTTCAAGAAAGAAAAAGATGTCACTCTCACTCATATTAATGTTAGTCAATAGTTATATGATCTCCAACAAAGCATGGGCTTCCCAATTATGCATGTTTGGATGTGTCAAATTAGTAAAAGAGGTGTGCAGCTAGCCCATGATTTAGCAGTACAAGCTAGAAAAAAGAATGTAATTTGCCTTCTTTAGTAATGCCAAAAGGACAAAAAAAAGAGAGCATGGGCCATATAGTTTGAAATTCTCATGTTATGTGATACTCATCTCCGAGGTATTTCAGCTCATCAGAGTCAAAAAGCCAACCAATCCTTGTGCTTAATCCTTGCTCTTTTGTTCACAATTAAAAAGGAAGATCAATTAGAAACAATTAAAAAGGAAGATCAATTAGAAGTGCTATAAGCTAGGGTGTTCATGGGTGATTAACCGTCCTGAACTAACATTTCGATTTGGTGTTCGAAAGTATCAGTTCACCATTTTTCTGAATCGTAACTGTACGTAACCGTTCAAACAGGTAACCGGCTAAATGATTAACCGGTTTTGCGGTACAGTTTAGCAGTTAATCATTAACCGTAACTAAAATTTTATTAGTTTATTTTACTGAATTTATATATTATTTATCGACATAGATAATATAACATTAATACCAATATACCATACTACATTACTACTAAATTATGGGCTAGTGGTATTGGTTTACAAGCTCAATGCCAAGATAAAAAGAGCAACAGGTGATATTCTAGTCGTATTGGCATCACCTTCGATCCCAAAGATCATGGGATCGGATCTCACCCCTTGCAAAGAGGGATCCTCAATTTTCCTCCTTGTAAGGAATTTCATCTTATACCTATAAAAAAAATGCCAGCATAGAAAATAACATACTAAATTACTAATACACACAAACACACTAAGTGGCAGAGATTTAAGAGTTTAGTACTAGTTTACAGCCTAGATCAACGTAAGTGCTGGCAAAGAATACTTACACAACCTTTAAATTCTTTATTTCAGAGAGGCGGAGAGTTATACAATGTTCAACTTTACCCAAAAATACTTACTTTCCTTTTTCCAAGTCATATTAGTCTACATTACTTAGTGCTTTTAGTAAAAAACTACTAATCAACTAATGTAATTATTATAAAAATTTGAATAATAATAATAAAATAAATATATTCGATTTTTTGGTTAACCGTTTTTAAAAAAATCATAACTGTAACAATCCGTTTAACTATATTTTTTACCGGTTCAGTAACCGAACCATTTAATCCCTATTTTTCCGGTACGGTTACCACTCATTTTTGACTCGTTTTTTGATACGATTTCTCGATTTCGATTTTCTGTGAACACCCTAGTATCATATATAATATTAAAGCAAGAAAAAATTGTCCTACGTGGCAAGACCTCAACCTTCCTCTGTTCTCCTTCACCCTCAACTTTCCGACCTAATGCTTGCTTATGCCACGTGGCATTGCTAAAAATAATTTTAACAATAATCAATTAATTCCTCCGATTGTGTAACAATGAAGGAAATAATATCAACTACAATAACTAAAGGAATCAATCAACCAATTATCAATTAAGAAAACAAATCAAATATTATCTTTTTTTAAACGAAAATCATATATTATCTTAGCGGTCATTCTTATTATTCACAAAAACCAGTTATGGAATTATTTTCAAGCTAAATACCAATTTAGAGGAGAGAGAAAATATATACAATAAATCTATGAAAAAGATGAATTGATATAACAACTTTAAGTTTTTCACTAATACAAGATACTCAAAAAGTCAAAATATGAAATTTAATTCAAATATAAAACAAATATTAGCTAAGTACAAGCCAATGGGTGCGTTGGTATAACAACTTTAAGTTTTTCATCACACCTATCAAACTTATATAATATAATTAATTTAAAAATTACCTAATTTCAAGCCAATGGGTACATTGGTCTAATAAGTTTTTTTTTTTAATATTATTCACTTTTGGTAATGAATACCACACCATTATCATGAGATGCTAGCCCCTTCAAGAAAATATGCAAATGTAATAATAATAGTAATGCAAGTTTATTTTATTACCAAACAAAAATAAAAAGATGATTTTGTTGAAAAAAATATAACACACCATGATTATGACTAGAGATTACATATAACAAAAAATAACAACTCAAATATTCAATTTTTAGTCCCAAAGTGGTTTAGGTAAGCTAATATGATAATCATAAAAAAATCATATCCATGACCAATACATACTAAAAGTAGTTTTTTAAAAAAACAAAGTTAAAGTGAGAGAGGTAAAATAAGAGTTCATCTATATATATGTTCAAGAAATTGAATTAGGTAAAAAAAATGAAAACCAATATATAAGCATCTGTCTACTTTAACTAATTTTGACATAACTATGATAATATAAGTTTGGAAAATTTAGATAAGATTAAACAAATTTAGATATAATAATTAAGTGTTTTTCAGACAACTTAAGGGAGAATTAAGAAAATGTCAGACAAGATAAGTTGTTTAAAGATAAAAATGGATACTCACTACTAAAAAGTTAAGGTCAAGAGTACATTAAAACATTAATCTATGGCAATTCTCTCTCCAATTTATTGGATATATATTAATATATTATTCTATTATTGCGACTAAGAAGGTTGACAACCTTAGGCTTAGGGACTAGGGTCACTCAAATATTTTCCCACATTCTTACATTCAAATGAAACAAACGATATAAGTACATACACTTATGAACTTACGCTTGATACTAATATCATTTTTAAAGAAAATTCACACACTTTGAATTTGGCCCATTCTATAAAAATTATAAAATAAAAGAGTAGGAGAGAGAGTGAAAACATGACACATGTGCTTAAATTATAAAATAAAGCTTTCTTTAATTTTTATAATAGTTTGCGAATTATTTTGCAAGTTTTATGAAATATCCCAAAAAGAAATATGTTGCGTGTATTAAGAAACTAAGAATAGTAATTATTTTTCTTCAATATAATCCAATATTCTTTAACTAATTATTCTTGCAAAAAAAAACTAATATAACTGTTCATAAATTTAGCATCCTAAACTCAAATTATATATGAAAGTATGAGTGAATCATGAAGTAGTTGACATTATAGGATATCAATAATTATTTTTTTATATGCATGATTAAATATAGTTTCCTTGCTAAAATAGATATTTCTCACTTATTCATCATTAAAGTTAAGCAGCGCCATGATTTTCTTATATAATTAATATTGTATAATACTCATTCAGTTAGATGAAATGGGGAATGATGTAAGATAAAATATATCATCAAAATTGTGGTCATTTTAGGGAACTACAAGTAAAATAATTATCTTATAATTTTATATAAAAGTAATGTTACAATTTTTAAACCATAAATCGTGTGGACGATATTAGACTGGAAAGAGAGATATCTAATGAGCATTGCGACACTAATTTAGAAGGTGAATCAACAAGATGAGTTAATTGTCAAGCTTATATGTAAAAAAAAAGGGGGATTTATAAGTATTCAAGTTTAATTGGTTTATAATAGAGTGAAACTGTTTTGAAAAGATCAAATAAAGTTATTGAATTGGAAAAGTTGTTAATTTATTTAAAAGATCAATAAGAAGATAATATTGAAATGTACATCTTATAAAGAACCTATAACACACACATATATTATACAAGTAGTGCGTATTTATATTTGTTTACATTTTCTAAATTAGTCTTAATGAATATTAAAACTTTAGTTCGCTTAATATATTCGAAAATTGGTTTTAGGAAGAAATTAATGAATAAGGGTTAATTGTGGACCATTGAAGTCACTTGAGGTAGTCTTTGGGAGGTGAAAAGTAAATTGAGAAACCCTGTATTATACTCATTCCGTCAGATGGAATGGGAAATAAGGTATGATACAATATATCATCGAAATTGTGATCATTTCAAGTAGCAACGGGGAATAAGGTATTTAGGAAAAAAGTAGAGTGGGAAACCCTGTATGATACTCATTCCACCAGATGAAATGGGGAATAAAGTATGATACAATATATCATCGAAATTGTGGTCATTTTAGGTAGCAACGTGGAATAAGGTATTTATACCCCGTATGGTACTCATTCCGTCAGATGGAACAAATTTCCTCTGAGGTTTCAAAAAAGGCAATTTTAGTTGGTCGTGTGTCAAAAGTCAAGGACAATCCCTATCGCATGGTGGGTTTGTATCTCCCGAGACCAGTTCTCAGTCATGGCCAATTTTATGTAGCCATTTCTCAGTCATTGGTAAAAATTGCCTAATAGTACTCCTATATCAGAAAGATAATGGGAAGTCTAATACTTTAAGGCCATTTCGAGGAAAAAATGAAGATGTAATGTAGAGAGTTTCTGAGACGATTGACCCCCCCCCACTGGTTACTGGGATGAAAACCAAGTTCGTGCAAATTTTCTCCCTGTTGAGGCGGTTGAGATCCTTAACCTTTACCATCTCAACCCTTAGATGATGGCTTTCTATGGGGCTACACCAAAATTGGTATGTTCTACTAAATAAGACCATCACTTTATTAATTTTTTTTAAGAATTCCCATACAGTTGTTGGCGATTCTATTGTATCGGAAGTGTGGAAGAAAATCTGGAATTCCAATCTTCCTCCTAAGGTGTTGTTGGCTTTACTTATGATGATATAATTGCTTCTGACTATATTATACTTCCTCCGTTCTTTTTCTACTGCAGCAATTGGGTTTTCACGCTTGCCAATGCTCAATTTTTACTATTAATATCTTTATTTACTATTTAGTAAAATTATACACATTTGATATTTTGAAAGTATATATCAAGACGAATCTAACAATACCCACATGACTATATTTGTCTTTACATAAAAATAACAATATATAGTGAAAGGGTATGATAGTGAATGAATAGTGTAAAAATCTCATTGATTATATTAGACTACGAACGGATGAAGTAGCTTCTTAAAACATTTTGTTTTGCTCTAAAAAAGAATCTTCCAAAACATATGAATATCATGTATCTGTTAAAAACTTTATATTAATATAAATGTGTATTTCTCTTAAACACAAAGTTTTTGATCAAGTAGACGTAAATAATCGTTTATATGTTTTCAATGTAGCGGATATATAAACATTTTTATTGTATTAAAGTTCCCGTGCATTATGCACGGGTCCAAAACCTAGTATATATATATATATATATATATATATATATATATATATATATATATATATATATATAATAATATATAATATATATATATATATATATATATATAAAAGCCTATAGCACTCCCTCCATCTCAATATCTCAGCTCAGAGTTAAAATTTTGGATGGAAGTATTGGTCCACTAATTGTTAGACAATTATGAAACTGATCTAATAATATCTTTAATATTAGTAAGTTTGTTATACTAATGCATATATATCTCGAGAGTGAGGCATAGCTCACTTGATTAGAGATTTTTTGCCGATTCTCGGAGATTATGGATCGATTCTTATCACCCGTCCTAGTGGATCTCTAGAAAAAAAAAATTTAGGTTAGTTTCCTATTGTATAGCGTAGATTGTAGCCTGACTTTATGATTAACCCCTTACTATTTTACTAATGTATATACTCCCTCCATTTCCTAAAGATCTTCCCTCTTTCCGTTTAAGCGCGTTTTCAAAAGATCTTCCCTCTTTTACTTTATTTCTTATTTGGAATTTTTTCTCCTTTTTACCCTCTCATGTCCCTATCATATGGTCCACCATTACATTATTAATTCAATTTTACTCCTTTTCTCTATCCTACTGTAACCCCTTTTTATTTGTTTATTTATCTTAACCCCTTTCTCTCTCCAACTTTACCTACCCCACACCCCATACAAATGGACCCTCCTTAGTATTTGTTGGAGCAGTAACAAGGAAGATCTTTAGAAAATAGAGGGAGTATATCCTAAATTTTCCACTTAGCTTATTATTTTACTAATGTGTATATATATATATATCGTACATTTACCCCTCATTATTTTATTGTTGGTGCAAAATCTTGTATATAATATATGTATTGACCCAAACAATGAGAAAATCTCAATTATAGTCTAACATTATTAATGGTAACATCACACTCAATTATGGTGTCTTTTTAAATTTACACTTGTGCGCGAGTTTTGATAATAGCTATGGTTATATAATTTTTTAAAGACAAGCTTGTTTGTATTTTTGGCTCAAGGTCATGTCTGTTTTTTTTAAAATATTTTTGCACTCTAGTAAGTAATAACAATGAATATTTATGAAACGTTCACAAACATTTTTTTTTTAAAAAAATTGAATCCTAGATAGATAAGTGATACGAGGAATGGAGGAAGAGTATATACAGAGTATTTACCATATTTTATAGGGTGAAATATAGTATATTGTAGTGATCTGATGTTTAACAAATTTGCAATGCCCAAAGATAATGATTTTTTTAATGTGATATATTAGGCGTAAGTAATGCAGATTGTCTTTATTTACCAACTGAAATAGATGATATTCACAAGGTTAATAATAATATAATTAGTACTTGTGCAATTGCGTAGCTGTTTAAAAAAAGGAATTCATCTTAAGCTATCGAGCTAATTAGGATTTTCACTTATGTGACCCTCGTAACAAAATCATTAACAATAATAATAGAATCAACCTCGAAGAGATCCCCCACGTTGTTGCTGATCTGATCATATTAACGTTGGACTTTGATTGTGATAGCAATAAAGTGGGATGCGTGCAATGCAATAATATTGAATTTATTAATTAATGTACAACTAAGAATTGGCAATGTGAAGCTAAGGTTGACCATAATTATCATAAACGCTATCTTCACAATCAAATACTAAGAGCTAATATTTGACGGCTGATATCTACTCCCTTCGTTTCAAAATATAAAGCATTCACGCTTAACGAAGATTTGACCACAAATATCTCTCATAAATAAAAATTATAAAAATTATACTGTTGGATTCGTCATGAAAAAACTATAATAACATTAATTTTTTAAATTTTTTATCCACGTAAGTTGAAAGTAATTAATGGTCAAAGTTCAACCTTGAACATCGTACGTGCCTGATACGAAGGAAGTAACAGGCTAACAGCTACACAACGACTACCTTTTGCCGAATATGCCCTTAACCTTGCCATTCACTGATGGTGGTGAGGCAATGTTCAGCAAAGTGGCGATGCCCAAGTTTAATGGTAATATCATTTGTCCACCATATCTATCATCTCATCATATCTTAGTGATTGCAATGAGTCTAATTAGACAAAATTCGTTAAGAATAATTCACCAGTTCAACAATCTGAAAAGAACCAACCTGGAAGATAAGCTAGCTAGCCCAGGCCACGTTGTTGTTGATCAAATCCACGTTGAGCTTTTCTTGCGCTAATAATAAAAAAGGAATGCGTGAAATGCAATAAAACTTGATTTATATAATGTTCATTTAGGAATAAAAAAAATTGAGCATCAGACAGTTTGAAGGTTATAAAAAGGGAGGATCAATTGAAGCGATATATAGAGCACGCGAAAAAACAAATATAGTTTGATTTCACTGAAATACATACTAGAAATGAATACAAAGAAATATAATGTTGAGGTTGTGTTAGTGCTCACTCTTGCCATTTTGCTGATGGTAGTCACTGGTGCGGCTGCCCAAGGATGCAAAAAAAAAGGCGAAGACTGCTACAAGGATTCAATTTATGGCTGTTGTGATGGACTCAATTGCGATATTACCCACAGAGATGGGGGCACTTGCCAAGAGTGCCCAGGATTTCAGTCTCCTTGTGGTCTCGCTAATTGGTGCTGCGGCGGATTATACTGCACCGGCCCTGTTTGGGGTACATGCCTTAGATTTTAGTTACTCATAAAGCCGCCTATTGCATTATTTGCATATGCATACCTGTTGAGTTTCTCCACCTAAATAAAAGTTACTACTTCTAATTGTATTATTCGAGTTGTATAATTCATGTAATGCTTGCTATTTGAATTTTGAAGGTCAAATTTTATAAACTTTGACCACTAACTATCACCAATATATATATATAGAAGCAAGTTCATATGAGAATGCATACTTACATGAGAAATGAGAATGATATTTACGCGTTATAACTCTTATGAATAAGTGATGTAACTTCAAAAAAAGAATATTAGAAAAAAAAATTCAAAATTTGAATTTTTTTTTTGGGGCTCTAAGTTTTTTAGGTGAGTGTAACTCTAATGAACAAGTGTTGTAACTCTAATCCAATCGTGTGGTTGAGATTCATTCTCATTTCTCATGTAAGGAGCATTCTCATGTGATCTTGCCCCATATATATATATCTCTATTATATAAGGGAAGGGGGGAGCAATGGTGTCCTCTTTTGAAACGCCTATTTTGCCCCTCTTCCCTTTCTAAATTACAAAAGGAATGTAAGTTAAACTAAACAGAGGAAGTATCAAGTAGATACGCTCAAATATATTCCCATCTATTTCTACATTATCTGGCGAAGACTTCAGTAACCTTATAAGCTATGATAAATCATCTATCAATCTCGCACTACAGTGAGTAAATAAAAAATAAAAGAATGTACATATTGTAGGAAGGAAGCAATAAATAGGGTAAGACCGTAAGAGATGCGGAAAGGTCCATATGACTTCTTATGCAAATTGAATTTTGGACCAACTAATTTGCTGAATAAGAGCTTCAAACAAATAGTAAGTTCATATGATACAAAAAGGAAATCATATATCTCTATTACATAAGGGAAGGGGGAGCAACGATGTCCTCTTTTGAACTGACTATTTTGCCCCTCTTCCCTTTCTAAATTACAAAAGGAATCTCAATACCAAAATGGGGGTCAAACAAAGCCATCAGAAATTAATTTTCAACAATCACTCAGAAATCACTTATATGAGGAAACTTTACAAATCACTGATAGAATTGAGAAAATCACATTGTAAAAATCACGCAAACCATCCAAATGATCAGGAAACTTTACAAAAACTAAAAATTAACTTACAAACTAAAACTAATATACTATGACGTCGATACATACAAAAACATTCACAAAATTCATTTACAAATCATTGTTCTTAATAACCATTCACAATTACATACTCACAAAAATTACCTATAAACACAAATTTGAGAAAAACATAAGATTTTGACAGTGATATCACACATTCCTCCATCGGCGATTCGCAAACTTTCAAATAGGTACATAATTCTTTTAATCTTCAAAGTTATTTCACATTAGTCGACTGTTATGCAGTTGAAAATGGAGATAATAGCAATTAGTTGAAAAGGGCTTTTATATAATTAGACTTAAATTTGATTCATTTTCATATAAAATCAGAAAACAAGATGTGTATGAAATCTGATTCATATATGACACTAACGAAAAAGTTACAAATTTAGTTCTTTTTTTAAAATTCCAATATAAAATTTTTGCCCAAAACTTTTGCAGAATATCTATGTTCAAAAATAAATTTTGAAAAACAAAACAATATCAAACCTTTTTGCGAACAACTTTCGCAAAAATTCATTTTTAGGACAAAAAAAATTTACATTAATTTGCGAAAACCAATTCATGCGAAATCAGATTGTGCATGAAAATTTTGAAATTTCATTTCACCTATAATTGAAACTCAAAGTGTTCAAATTTAGAAAAGGAGAAAAATCAAACATGACCATTTCATGCGAAATCAGATTGTGTATGAAAAATTTAAAATTCCTTTCAAATATTATTGAAACTGAAAGTGTGAACATTTAGAAAAGGAGAAAAAATAAAAATGATGAATATTCTTAAATATCAATTTGTGAAATCAGAATTTAGAAGTAAGACAAGGAAAAAAAACTGAAATTGTATTATACTTTTCGGTTACAATTTTGGGTCATAGAAAAATACTGAAATCCATATCAAAAACTATTATGAATTACAAAAATGAATAAAACCAAAAAAAAGAACATGGTCATATTTAGTAAAGAACATCATACTTATTATAAAAGAACATGCGCATATAAGACTTGAGAAACAAAAAACTATTCAAAATCATAAAAATGAATAACAACATTAAAAGAACATAGAAGAATTTTATTCACAAAATGGAGGTGAACATAAATACTAACTTACATTTTCAGTTTATTTACTACTTGGTATTAGGCCTAAAAATATCATCGCACGCATCGCGTGCACAAAATGCTAGTATATATAGGGGCAAGATCACATGAGAATGCTTTTTACATGAGAAATTAAAATGAATCTCAACCACACGATTTGTTTAGAATTACAACAATTATTCATTAGAGTTATATTCCTCTAAAAAATTTTGAATTCAAAAAAAAAAAATTGTTTTTTTTTTGAATTTTTTTTTTCAAATATTTTGTTTTTGGAGTTACATCACTTTTTTATTAGAGTTACATCACTTATTCATAAGAGTTATAGCGTGTAAAATTCATTTTCATTTCTCATATAAATATGCATTCTCATATGAACTCACTTCTATATATATATATATATAAATATATAGGGGCAAGATCACATGAGAATGATCCTTACATGAGAAATGAGAATGAATCTCAACCACACGATTGGATTAGAGTTACAACACTTGTTCATTAGAGTTATACCCCCTAAAAAATTTTGAACCCAAAAAAAAATTTTGTTTTAAATTTTTTTTCTAATATTCTTTTTTTTTTGGAGTTACATCACTTTTTCATTAGAATTATATCACTTATTCATAAGAGTTATAGCACGTAAAATTCATTCTCATTTCTCATGTAAGTATGCATTCTCATATGAACTCACTTCTATATATATATATATATATATATATATAATATTATATATATATATATATATATATATATTATATATATATATATATATGAGATAGTTGTAGTCATGTATGAGTTCTTGTTGGATTTATCTCGGTCCTAATTGAAATTGAAGCGAATTGTTGATCGTGTCATAAAGACCCTTATGACCGCTTCCCAACCGTCCCCTGGAGGAATATGTGCTTCTAAAAGATCTTTCGTACTAAGAATAGCTAGGATTTCCTGAAGAAGATTCCATTCGTTTGATGAGAAATTAAAAGGAATATCGATTATTCAAGTGGCTGATAAAACTCCAATGGCATTTTCTTTTGACCCAATTTTTGTTTTCTCCTTATCATTCAGGAAAGACAAGAAAATTTATGGGGAACAAACATTATCCAAAATTTCTCTTAGATTCATATCACATGCTCATTCTGTTCTACGCTATTTTCAAATCTCCGTCAATACCTCGGTGTAGGTCCGGGATAATCTTTTGTTCGGGGCTATTTACAACTAGCCAATTAAGAATTCTCGGATGTAATATTAACATCAAATTTTTACGATTTTTACTTATATATAATTGAAGAGACTAATGGTCAAAGTAATGCATCGAAGACCGCCTTTGAATGGCAGGTGTGGCATGAATTAGGAGATGAAGGTAGTATATGATAGGAGATTGTTTATATCTTCTTGAATATGTATGAGGTTGTTCCATGGTCGTTTTATGTACTATTGTACTATTCCTTTTTTTTAACATCTTGTATTTGTGGCTTATTATTGGCTTGGATTTAACATCAATGGAAGGATCTTAATTATTATAGAACTTAGCTTTAAACATTACAAGTGTAATGTCAATTAGGGAAAATTGATGTGAGTAATTGCAAATTTCAACCATGTTTCTAAAATGTTACAAACTTTAAATTTTCATGGGAAAATCTCAAGATTTATAATATTCCAAACTTTTTTCCTATACACCTTTGATCCAAAATCAATGGACTAGCAAAAGAAAGAAAATAAAGAGTTTGGATTATCTTGAAATCTAATGTTGTGATTATTCTATGGTTGAAAGAAGCATGCATGAGATTAAACATATTCCTTTACTTAGGGTCATTTCCCTTTCAATTTTGTCCATTATTCAAGATCGACTAATGATCATAATAACCGAGGGAGAGGTGATGGAGTACCATCCCGAATTTCAGGGTATTGTTCAGGGTTCATATCCTAATCTCAATGTTGGGCATTTAATTCTGCATTGTTTATACTTGAATCCAGCCTTTGAGCTGGTGTGCCCTGCAGGTGCAGGCTAGAATCCTAGCAGGAATTGGTCTTCAAATTCATTATCTTTTCTAATAAAAAAAAATGATCATACTAACCAGTTATACAGAGAATTGCCCATGATTTGTTGGGGACTCATAGCTGACAATCATCTTAACTAGAAGAAAAAAAAGTTAATGCAGCAAATGGACGGGGCGAATACGGATACCACTAAATCCACACCCACCTCCACCTAAATTTTCCATACCCGGCCACCACCTGCCCGCTAACCATGGCGGGTACAAGTTTTCATATCCACTTCCGCCCACACGTGTATAAGGTTATACCCACATCCGCTCCACGACCCAAGTGGATATCCATTACCCACTTACCCGCCCATCACCCAGGTGGATATTCTACCCGCCCATCACCCAGGTGGATATTCCACCCGCCCATCTGATTTATTTTCTATATATAACCTATTATATATATAAATTAATTATTAGAAATACCCATTTCAAAGAAAAAAAAGTACACATTCTTTGTCATACATAAAGTGCAATAGTTCAATTTTTTTATACAATAAAGAACAGTTGAAAATTGTTCCAAATGACGATACAAAGTTCACAAAATACTAACAAACAAATACAATTATACAATACAGTTTCATTGTTACTAATAAATCTCAAGAAACATCAATAAATTCAATTTTTTTACAATTTTTTAGATTTATGAACATAATTCTATATTTTATAAAGGGTAAATTAGTAAATATTATACGGGGCGGATGGATATGGGCGGGTGGGCGGGCGGATTTGGGGCGGATGTGACCTCATATCCACCACCTACCCACTACCCATGGCGGATTTGACTTTTCGTATCCATACCCACCTACTACCCACCAAAGTCATATCCATACCCGCCCCAACTGGGAAGGATGCGGTGCAAAACCCGCCAAATTATACCCACCTGTCATCCCTAGCTCCACATAGTTGGGTCAATTGGTTAAGAAACATGAATAAACTTCCTGTTAAACTTTTAGAATATAGGAAAACTCACAACTTTTCATTAAATTTTAGAGGAGTATATATACAACGTAATCAGTAGTGTATCCAGGAATTACGTGGTGGAGGTACGGATAAAATAAAATCAAATAAAACAAAATACGATGCTAGAGTTAATTTACGACTAAAAATTTAATCCAAAATACAATGCCAATATCAATTAATTATTCAAATCACAACTAATTTAAAATGCTGAAAATACATAAGTTTCAAATAAATAAAAATTAAAAGGGCATTCGACGACCTTTTATATATTGGAAGCGGTTAATTACATCATCATCATCACTAACTTGAAAAAAAATCCTTCTCAATATAAGTGACTAAACAATCATTCAAAAATTGATCCCCATAGTGTTTCGCAATTTCTTTTTGTGATTTTCCTCCACCTCTCTTCCAAAAAGATTCTAAATTAAACTTTTATTTTTCATCTTCCAAATCTAGTATAAAGTAAACATATTATTAGATATTAATTCCAAAGTCTCTTGTTTCAAATTACATTTCAAAACATGTAGTTCCAAATTCAACTAATTTCAATTCACAACCTCTATTTCAATTTCACAATTTCTAATCTCTAATTTCAATTCAAGTAATCTAAATTTTCATATTTCACAATTACACAAAATTTAGTTTCATTTTCATAATTTCTTATTTCACTTCAAAATATCAATTCACATCTAATGCTACTGCCGACTACGATTCAGAATATCAAAATATGAATTCACAAAACAAATTGAGAAGTTTATAAATTAACAGAAATATAAAAAACGGGAAAAAAAATACATCTAACGGAGAAATGAACTTCTGGTTCTGCCCAAGCCCAAGCTCGTGCTCTACAGCTATGGCAACGACGCAACGCGACTGCCGACGGACTGACAAGCAGCAACCGACAATGCAAGTCTGGCGTCAGGCAACCGACAGTAATCAGAAAAGAGAAAGAAATGGAGATAGAGAATAAAGAAAGAAAGAATGGAAAAAGAAAAATAACGTTATGAATAGTACTAATAGAGTGACAATGCAAAGGAGAGAGAGAGGGGGAGAAAGAGAAGTAAAAAGGAAAAAGTGAGGGACACGTGATTGTGTTGGACAGTGTAATCTCTTTTTTTCTTTTTTTGGCTTTTATTTCCTTCAAATTATTTTTGGGGAATGGGGGGTACAACTGTATCCATTGTACCCCTGTAAATCCGCACTTGAACGTAATATCAGGCTACCTTATTGAATTAGATATCCTAACTATTTTACAGATAGGATCATAATATAAGACAAGACTCCTAATAAACATACTATTCCAATACTTCCTATCTTCATTATTGCTTATAAAATTATACTCTTATATTATCATCTTTGTGAGGTTTGTTATAACTTATGTTTTTGTTCGACTATGTTTATATAATGTAATTTATATTGTACATACATTGGGCCTTAGTCTCTTGTTTGTAATAAGAGTTCAGTATTCTCGGCGCAAATGTATCTAATACTAGCTAGGGTTGTATATCTTTTGGCTTCCCAGACACAACAATACAACACACATAAATCTAAAACCTTGAAATTTGGGCAGCCACCATGACAGTTTTTAGCTACCGAACACATCTAATCCCCCCTCCCCCCCAAAAATGGCAAACATTTATGAAGTACGATTCTAGACATGAGAAAGAGAGGATGGTGATGGCAAGAGAATAAAAGCAAGTATCTATACAAATATTAAATATATTAAAAGGCGTGTGTGACAATGTATACATGCCACGTGTCACATCTGTTACTCCACTAGAATTTTCCAATGTGTACATAAGTCATGTTGATTAACAAAAGTAAATTTAGCTTGCAACAAGATTTGAACCCGTGACCTCTTGCTATTATAGCATTACACAATTACCATCTCAACAAACTTTTAATCATGCTTTAAGTGTCCACAATAAGATTTTAAATTACCATGTAGGAAAATACATAATACAATAAGAAGCTGATGTGTCGTATTTTTATATAAGTTTTAGTTGCATTTAGGTTGCATTCTAGGAATATTTAGGTGTACTTTAGTTCATAATTGCATGCTTTTACTTAATTTGCGAAATATTACTCCTCTTGTGCATTTTTGGTACTCCTTGATGAATTTCAGGTATCGAAACATAATTGGAGCATTATAGGGCAAGCTTGATACTTAGGACATAATGGAAGCAAACTACATTGATAAGGATCATTTTGGATGTATTTGAGTGCAAATTGGAGCTCAATTGGAGTTGAAATTCATTGATATAATTGCGGAAATTGAGTCATGCTCACTCTTTTATCAATAACTTCTGACTCGATGCTGATATGGGCTGATTCGAAAGGCATTGGAAAGTAGGCTTGAAGAGCTTTCCAACGATAGGCTGCACGGCCCAAGGCGATTATATTCTAAGAGATATGGGCCTTGCAAGTTGGCCCAGTTTGCTGAAATTTCCGGGGCACGCGGACTGCACGATTTCGGACTCTTAATGATTTAATTAGATCTTCCTGCTTTGTAATTAGGGTAGGGCCACGAGTATTAAGGAAAAAAAGATTGATTTTTGGGGATTCTTTTAGGGAGAAATCACGTGAGATTGGTTTTTACTTCTTCCTCTTGGACGCTTCTTCACGTTATTTCATCACGTTCTCCATTATTTCCTCAAGTTCTTCTTTTCGACATTCAAGTTTGCAATTTAATCAATTAATTCAAGTATTATTTTCTCTTCTCTATTCTATTTATTATTATTGTTAATCATCTTTCTTTTAATTTTATTTTGTTTATTCAATCATCATGTGTGAGTAGTTTTCTATTCTAGGTTAGGTTGAACCCTAATATGAATTGATGCTTGTTTATTCCCAATTCCCAACTTTAATTAATTTATGATTCATTTATTTTAGGTTGGTTTTAATTATCAATATAGACTAGAAATAGATATATTGAATGTGATTATTTTTGCAACGAAAGTGGATCTTAATCGAATCTAGAACCCTAATTTAAGATAAAGGAAATCATCACGAAAGTAGTTGATGGAATTTATTAGGATGTTAGGATGCTATGTCTAAAGTCCTTAATTTGCATGACTCCATGAAAATAGGCATGATTGCATTTAGGGAAGCTATTGATTGATCGAAAAGAAATCCTTAGTATTATTAGGGCGCGTCTATCCTATGAGTTATTATTATTAATTAAGGGAAAAGGGATTGTTTGTGCATTAATTCGTATTAGTGGGATACTTAAACCTAGATGTCTTTAGTCTTTGATTCATCTTGATAATTTCATTTGCTTTATTATTAGATTAGTTCATCACACTTATATTGATACTTCAGTATTAATTAGAGTCAATTTAACTACTTTGAATCAGTTAGTCTCTTGGGATTCGATCCTTACTTGCCCGACTACATTAGTTAGGAGGAATAGTTAGGTTATTTTTGTTAGGTACGCGATAAGCCTTTCAGAAGCCACCAGAGAATCAACCCTCTTGGTAAAAATAAACCCGGAGGCCATCACTTTGCATTATAAAAAACGAGAACCTCACTTACAGAACTACAGAAGTGGAAGTAAGGATGTGTAAATCAATAAACATAAAAAAAAAATCTAAAAATCTATTTAGCATGGAAACTCTCATGAAGATCGTGTTTTTCATTTTCAAAACTCGAGAGGACAAAATTTCTTTGAAAGACCAGCGAGTTTCCTGCCTCAATGATCTTCAGTCACAAAATAATATTTTCCCAACTGAAAATCTCTTAGCGAACTCTATAATCTATGCCATATTCTATACATCTTTTGTCAGCAATAAACAAAACTACAACAGATATCTATGCAACAACAATAGTTATTTAATCCTAAATTTTGGGTTTCATGAGAAATGAACAAATGGGATGTTTAGAGGCTTTTCGAGGCAACACAAATGAGCCAAGCACTTGCGCAATGTTACAAGTCACATCGGCTTTCCTAGGAATGTTTCGGGAGAAAATATGAATAAGTCCAAAAATGTCCCAAAAGCAGCTAAAATTGAAGGTTATAATACACGCTTTCATACTTTCCCATCGCCTGAGATTCGGACGGCACGAGGTGCCTTCTAGGGACATGGGATGTCATTGGAAAGGAGTCAAGTGGCTTGGAACGAATATATGGATGCATTTATGGTCATTTTGAGACAATTTTCAATTTCACTAGAACTGAACATATATATGCGGTTTTCAAAGGCTTTTCAAGGCAATGCAAATGGTGTGAAATACCCGCGCAACTTTCTAAGTCACGTCAGCTTTCCAGGAACATCTTGGAAGAAAATATGATCACCATGCCTAGAGAAGTCCAAAAATGTCTCAAAAAGAGCCAATATTGAAGGTTATAATATACGCTTACGGACTTTCCCACCGAACGCCACGGGATGCCTTCTAGAGACCTGGGATGTAATTGGAAAGGAGTCATGTGGATTGAAACGAATATGTGGATGCATTTATGTTCATTTCGACACAATTTTGGATTTCACGAGAAATAAACAAATGGGGTGTTTAGAGGCTTTTCGAGGCAACATAAATGATGTCAAGCACCCGCGCAACATTACAAGTCACATAAGATTTTCTAGGAATGTTTTGGGAGAAAATATGGTTAGACCAAGAGAAGTACAAACATGTCCCCAAAACAACCAAAATTGAAGGTTATAATACACGCTTTCGGACTTTCCCGTGGCCCGAGCTACGGACGTAACGTGATGCTTCCTAGCGACATGGAAGGTCATTGGAAAGGAGGTATGTGGCTTGGAACGAATATACACGAGAAAAGAACAAATGGGGTGTTCAGATGCTCTTTGATGGAATGCAAATGGTGCCAAGCACACACGCAACGTTACAAGTCACGTCGGCACTCCTAAGAATGTTTCGAGAGAAAATATGACCAGGCCCGAAGAAGTCCAAAAATGTCGCAAAAACAGTCAAAATTGAAGGTTATAATACATGCTTTCGGACTTTATCGGGGCCCGAGCTCCGAAAGCTACGGGATACCTCCTAGGGACCTGAGAAGTAATTGGAAAGGATTCATGTGTCTTGGAATGAATATATAGATGTCTTTACATTCATTTCGAGGCAATTTTAGGTTTCAGATGAAATAAACAAATGGGGTATTTAGAGGTTTTTCGAGGCAACACAAATGGTGCCAAGCACCCGCGCAATGTTACAAGTCACGTCGGCACACCTAGGAATGTTTCGGGAGAAAATATGACCAGGCCCGGAGAAGTCCAAAAAGTTGCAAAAACTGTCAAAATTGAAGGTTTTAATACTCCCTCCGTCCTAGAATACTCTTGACCCTTATCAAGGCACGTAGTTTTAGATGATAAGTTGCTATTTGGTTATCAATTGTTATTTTATTGAAAAGTAAATGTGATAGACCTTAGTAATTAGTCAATGTAGTATTATTTTATTTTAACGAGAGAGAATGTGGGCCATGACTAGAGTTGGTAGGTAATAAGAGTGGTTATAGTTTATTTGGAGTAGAGACAGTGTTGGTCAATAGTTAAAGGTAGAATGATTAAAATAATAGTGAGTCATCTCCCAAAACAGATCTCTAAAGAGTATTTTGGGACAGATAAAAAAGGAAAGTGTAAAGAGTATTTTGGGATGGAGGGAGTACACGCATTTGGACTTTCTCGGGGCCCGAGATCCGAACACCAAGAGATGCCTCCTAGGGACATGAGAAGTCATTGGAAAGGAGTCGTGTGGTTTCACGAGAAATGAACATATGGGATGTTTAGAGGATTTTCGAGGCAATGCAAATGGTGTCAAGTACACGCGCAATATTACAAGTCATGTCGACATTCCTAGGAATGGTTAAATGTCGCAAAAACAGCCAAAATTGAAGGTTATAATACACGTTTTCGGAATTTCCCGTGGCGCGAGAACTGAACGCCACAGGATGTCTCTTACGGACATGGGAGGTCATTGAAAAGGAGTCATGTGGCTTGGAACAAATATGTGGATGCTTCTATATTCATTTTATGACGATTTTAGGTTTCACAACAAATGAAAACATGGGGTGTGAAGAGGCTTTTCGAAAATTTTGGGTTTCACGAGAAATGAATAAATGAGGTGTTTAGAGGTTTTTCCAGGCAACACAAATGGTGCCAAGCACCCGCGCAACGTTTCAAGTCACGTCGGCTTTCTTAGGAACGTTTCGGGACAAAATTTGACTAGGTCCGGAGAAGTCCAAAAATGTACTAAAAACAACCAAATTTGAAGGATATAGTACACGCTTTTGGAATTTCCCGGGGCCTGAGCTACGGACGCCACAGGATGCCTCGTAGCAACATGGGAGGTCATTGGAAAGTAGTCATGTGGATTGGAACAAATATGTGGATGCCTTTATGTTCATTTCGAGGCAATTTTGGGTTTCACGAGAAATGAATAAATGGGGTGTTTAGAGGCTTTTCGAGGCAACACAAATGATGCCAAGTACCCGTGCAACGTTACAAGTCACGTCGGCACTCCTAGGAATGTTTCGTGAGAAAATATGACCAGGCCCGGAGAAGTCCAAAAATGTCGCAAAAACAGCTAAAATAGAATGTTATAATACACGCTTCCGGAATTTCCTGGCGCGCGAGCTCTCAATGCCACGGGATGCCTCCTAGGGACATGGGAGGTTATTGGAAAGGAGTCATGTGTCTTGGACCGAATATATGGATGCCTTAACGTTCATTGCGAGGTAATTTTGGGTTTCACGATCGAGAAATGAACAAATGGGACATTCAAAGACTTTTCGAGGCAACACAATGATTACAAGCACTCGTGAAACATCACAAGTCACGTCGACTTTCATAGGAATGTTTCGGGAGAAAATATGACTAGACCCAGAGAAGTCCAAAAATGTCCCAAAAACAACCAAAATTGAAGGTTATAAGTAGTAAAGGAAAAATTGTCAAGAATAAGTCAACCTTTGCGTTAACCGCTTTTGACAAGTCAACCTTCATTTATTCCAGTAGCAAGTAAAGCTTGTACATGAATTAACTTTTAACGAGTTTTTTTACTTATGACCTGAACAACCTCTACAATTTTGTTCAATTTTAAGTTTATCACGGAACTTTTATAAAATTCAAGCACTGCAAATATGTTCTAGAGAACAATTTAATGAGTTCTAGAATACACACCTGGTAAAACTGAACAAAATTGTAGGGGTTGTTCAGGTCACAAGTAAAAAAAACTTGTTAAAAGCTAATTCATGTACAAGCTTTACTTGCTACTGGAATAAATGAAGGTTGACTTGTTAAAAGTGGTCAACGCAAAGGTTGACTTATTCTTGACAATTTTTCCTAAAAACTAAAGGTGACCCAATCCGATTAAGATCTAGCCTAACTAATACTACCTCTGTTCTTTTTCTATTTTTCTATTTCAATAATGTTTTTAGACACAATTTTTAAAGATTTGGAACAAATGAGTAGTTTAGCATAAAAGTAACTCTTTAATTAACTAGAGTAGGAGAGAAATCGTCCTTAGAAAATAAAAGCAATTTTATAAGCCAAAGTGAGTAATTAATGATGGTTTAATAAGATAAAGTAAGGGAAATATTGTCAATTAAAGTTTTTTTTATACCAAAATTTAAATTATTGCAATAGATGTAAAACTACCCAAAAATAGCAATTATTGTAATATAAAAAGAACAGATGAAGTATATTGTAACCTCGTCACATGTACGAATCTACAATATGTAAACTTTTGTGTATTATAGGAGCTTTAGTGCTTTACCGATTAATATTACCATACATAATCTATTCTAAAATAAGTAAGATGTTTGGAGACTGTGGAATTAAAGAAAGCAAAGAGATAGAAACAAAAAAAAAAAAATTGTGACCTATGTACAGAAAGAGTCGTCTTATAAGGGACCATCTAATTTTAATTTAAAATTAGGCATGTTTTTTTGGTAAGATGAAAGGGACTCACTTAAGGGGGGATATAGATAATTACTCAAATAAGTCCTATAAGGTTTAATCTATATACCTTAGGGATAATAGATGAAAAGCGATACCACTACGCCACTACTTCAATCTCAATTAGGCAACTATTCAAGTTCAATACTAAGAAGAGAACATACCACTTTTTGAATACAGTGAATAGTTTAAGCTACGTCGATTAACAAAAGTAAAATTAGCTTGCAATAAGATTTGAACTCGTGACCTCTTATTATTATAATATGACACAATTACCATCTCAATCAACTTTTGATCATGCTTTAAGTGCCCACATTATTATATTTGTATCTTTTAAATATTGAGTTTTCTTTAATATATTTTAGTGGGAATGGAAAAAAATGTATATCAAGTTCGGAAACACAATACCAACCTGGGACAACGCCCGGGCCCAAAATACTAGTTTTGTATGAAAGAGGGGACATATGACACAAGTTATGCATTATGCAAAAACGTCCTACATTTAGGTACTTTTACTTTTACTTTGTGTACATTACTAATCTATTTATTTAAATATATTAAAAGACATTCCTATTAAAGAAATTGTGTGATGTGATACTCAGCCCAAGATTCTAATAAACATGTTTATAATCTCATTTTAGAATATTAACAATATATAATTAGTAAGATTCAAACACATGACCTTTGAAATAAAATGTAAGACTTTAACCACTTATCCACTCCATGTTCAGTGGTTAGACAAGCTTTTTAATCTCTAACACTTTTATTAAGTAATAACATTCTCTTACCCTAATTCCATTAAAATTGTTATTTTTATCCTCAATTTCTTATAAGTTTTTTAACAATTTACCATGCCATAATGTTCATTTTTCAATTTTGCATTAGGCAGAATATTAAGAAAAGCTAATAAAATCAAGTATGAGATTTATGAATAACAATATATTCGATAATTGTAACTGACGTGGGACATTATTCGGGCCAAAATACTAGTTACAAGTGCCAAAATACCGAGCCATTAAATACATTATTCTATTACCAGCTCCTTAAATATGTTACAAGTGCGTATATGATATATGAAAAATACTATTAGATCAACAATAAATGTTTGAATCAATAAAAGTAATAAATGAGGAATTTAATTATGGTCTCTACATGGTAGCTTAGTAGCACGCTTATTTGAGTTTAGTAATTATTTATTTTCCCCAAGCTTGTACTCTTTGCGTTTCTTTTCAATTTAATCACTTTAATTTGGTGGAGAATCAAAGATGAAGTACAAAAATATGAGATAGAAATGAAAAACTTGATTGAGGTAGTAGCACAAGAAACAGGTAGTAGCAAACTGGAAGCAAGCTCGAGCATACAAGCAGAAACGTATGCTGTCCTATACATCCTAAGCAATAGATCACCTCAACTTGAAAAGCCTGAAAGTATGGACAGACTGTAGACAACTAGTCAGGGATATTAGAGACAAAACAAAAGTTGTTAGCTCCTCTTATGCCATCATTAGAGACATCTTATTGGTAATAAATAAGTATCATTCTTTTAAAGTAGTAAATGTTGAAAGAAACAAAGTAGTAAAAGGCCATATTCTTGCGACTAACGCGAGGAAAAGTGCGCATATTAGCCATAGGTTGTAATATCTTTTTATTTCGTTTTATCTATATCATTGTAAAAAAAGAAAAAAAAAGGACTCGAACCCTTGACCTCTCATTTGAGATGCTAATGGATCAGTAACTAACTACACTACAATAGTCATGTTAGTATTTGTATCTATATCATTTAAAGACAAGATAATATTTCTATTTTTGAAGACTACAAATGCACGTTGGTAAATAATTCGGAGCGTATGTATTGCCCGGAATTAAAACTAATTTATACTTGAAAAATGACATCAATCACACGTATAAACATGACATATAAGTAGCCCCAACAACCCCAAGCCTCATATGCTCTAATAATTATCCTTTATATATCCTTCCCTCACCTATGGCTGTCTTTAATCCCCTGGTAGAATTATCTCCCGGGCCCCGGCAATAAATGCACAACAGTGACTTCAGAGACCAGTCCAGACGTGAAAACGAGTTAACATTCCCAATTTTTTTTTTCTTCGTAGTTGAAAGCATTTATTGTGGCAGCAATTGCAAATGCAGATGTGTCTGTTACCAAATTGTGCCATGCAGATTGATGGGTACATAAGTATAGATACAACATGTTGAGTTTGTGTGGTTCTGAATGATATCTTTAAAAGGAAATTGCTACATCTACCCGGTGGGTAATCTACCCAGTATTAATAGGAGCATTACAAAGTTATTAATCATTTGAGTTGGATCCCATTATCTTTACTTCCCTTTACTCTATATTAGTGGTGAGTAGATTACCCGGTGGGTCAACAAAGTATTTTCCTCAAAAAGGGACATTGCTACATCTTTTCGGTAGGTAATTTACCCACTACTAATAGCAGTATTATAAAGTTATTAATCATTTGAGTTGGATCCCACTATCTTTACTTCCCTTTATTCTATATTAGTGGTGGGTAGATTACCCGGTGGGTAAACAAAATATTTTCCTTCTTAAAAAGGAACATTGCTACATCTAATCCTTATTATAAATTATTGTGCGTGCACGCACTTCCAAGCTTAGCTCATTGCATCAAGTTTCCCTGAAAGTGTTAACTTGCACAAAAAAAGGAGGCGTAACCGCGTAAAATTAGGTAAAGTAGAGCGGAGAGAGAGCATGGTGATGTCAACAAATCTAAAGCAAGTATTTCGTATGAACGAGGGGACAGATGAAGGCAGTTATGCAAAAACGTCCTACATTCAGGTACTCGCTCTGCTTTTTTTTAAGTTGCTACGTCGTTGTTTGGGGAAATGAATCACTAATTTTGATCGATTATTTTGATTTTCTTATAAGTAAAAATATAATCATATGTGTTATTGTTCGATTCGTTTCGATTTGTAGATTCATAATATTAAATTTTTATAATTTTGCCTCAAACAAAATAAGAATATTAAGGATTGTACGTATTGAAAAGTACGCAACCACAATGTAGCAGATACAAAAAAACGACTTAAATTTCTTGAACAATATTCCCTCGGTTTCTTTTTAATTGTCTTACTTACACTATTCACGCATACCAATGCAAGGTTTTGAGAACATATATCTTTAGTTTGTATTTGTAAGATTATAAATAGTACATTTTAATAAAATACATTTAAAGGTGAATCTAATAAAATCCCACATGACTATATATTTATTCACATATAAATCACAAACGATGATCAAAGTGAAAATTATAAAATATCAAAATATAATATTAAAAAGAAATGGATATAATACTATTAATAGAAAGAATTGGAATAACATCAATCAGTACCATTTTAGAAGTATGTACCGAATTTAAGGATGATATCATTATATTATGGCCTACCTCATGATTTCTTTTTTCTAGTTTGGTCCTCGAATACTGTCGCGTGTCTAATAATTTCCTTCTAATAATCTAATGATAGATTTATCAATCGCATCATAACATTCTTCGTCACTGACCTTCAATGTGAAAACTTATAATATGCCATTATTAATCTTCTATGCACGGGATGTCGAATATTTCGGTTTGTTCTTTAGTAAATTTTATTTAGATATAATTTAATAAATGTGATTTATAATTATTAGTATACAAACAAATATAATTTATAAAGTGTTTAGAAATAGTGATGAATGTTTAGATGTAAAGTCCTATAGTCAAATTAAATTTATATTTTTTTTTGAGTAATCAATTTTCTCATTATGTTAAGTTACTTTGTTAATTTTTATTTACTTTATTATTGGAATTTTGATCCCATCTTTAAATTAAAAGAGGGTATACTTGTAGTCTGAATATCTAATTATATATTTAACTAAGGACAAAAGAAGACTTTTCATAAGGGGACAGAATAGCTCACCCTAGACTTATATAATAGAGATAAACTCATGATGTTCTATTCATTTGAAACAAAATTTTCTCATTTTCTATAACTTTTTTTAATAAAATACTTTCAGTAAGCTGGGTTCATTTTTTTCGATTTATTATTATTATTTTTTATTAAAAAGTGGTTTAAATAGATAGAAAAATTATTTAAACCAAATAAATGTCTTTGTCAAAAAAAAAAATTATATTTTCATATATGAGAAAAACACTATTAGATCAACAATAAAATGTTTGTTACAATGAAAAGAAATTTTGATTCACAAAAGATTAATCTATTAGATAGCCAGTATAAATATATTTAAGCTTATTAAATATCTTGTGAGAAGAAAAAAAAACTCTTAAGATTTAACATTGGGAGGGTGATAATAATATAATTATTGTAGGTTTATTAAATAAAATCATTTCACATCCCTAAGAATTTTTTGTTGGGAAATACCTATAAAAATAGGAAAAAAGAATTTACTTAGTCCCAACTATAGGTGCCATAACAAAAACAATCTCAACTATGGTTTTTATTGTTAAATCCCGACTTTAATCGCCCCTTTACACTGGTGATACGAGTGGACTAGTGACTTATTAAACTGGTAAAAAAACGAATTAACCTTTATTTTCCTTTTTTATTTTTTCTTTCACCTGTTTCTTCTACCACCTCTTTCAATATTTCTCTCTCCTCTCTCCTTCCTCTCATTCTCCTACCACCTCCAGTACCATTCATACCCCACTACAACCACCTGCAACCCCCATCCCTGTCCCAACCCCACCACTAAACTTGTACATCCGAATCCTACCCCACCCTCCAAGCCCACATGCAGCCCCTACCCCCAACCCACACACCCCGCAACCCCTTTCATAGCCCCTCACCTCGCATCTCTACGAACCCCCTACTGTTGTCGCCACTCTCACCTTTGTATATTCTTGGTTTTTGCTGAAGGTGGTTTTGAAGGTACGTAGTGGAGGTGTTTTGTGGGATGGGGAGGTGTTTCAGGGCGGGGGAGGTGGTAGAGGGAATGGGGGTGGAAGTTTTGCGGGGCGAAGGAAGGGGGTGGCTGGGGCACGGGAGTGGTTTCGGTGGATGGGGGAGATAAATGAGTACTGGGGACGGGGAAGTGGCCGGTGACAATTATGAGAGGTGGGTGAAGGGGATAATGGGGTGTGAGGGGGTGGGGTGGGGAAAGGGGAAGGAGGGAGCAGTGGAGGAAGGAGGGAGGAAAGAAGAGGAAGAATATATGGGAAAAAATAACTTTTATTTGGCAAATTAAGTTTATTTGTTACAGCAGTTTTCAACTTGTTGGTATTGCTACTGTGAACTACCTTTCAAAGTTAAGTTGGAACTATAAAAAATCATAGTTGGGACTATTTTTGTAAGGACGCTCACAATTAGGAATGATTAAATCAATTTTTACATAAAAATATCCATTTTGTTAGGAAAGAGGTAATAAAAACTGTTTTGTTGAAAAAAACTGTTATAATAATTTCTTTTGTTTCTTAAGACCACTTCAACAGTTTCCAGTTAGAAAGTCAATTTTATGACTTTGACTTTTCTTCCCCTCCCTTTCTCACTAAACGAGACCAACCTATATTTTTTCCTATCCTAATCCCTTAACCTACCAAACCCTTTCCTCTCGATCCCCATTTTAAGGGGTTAGGGTAGAAAAAATCAGTTGGTCGCATTTAGTGAGAAAGGGAGATGAAGAAATTCAATGTCGAAAAGTTGACCTTTTGACCGCGAAACGTTGAAGTGGTATTAAGCAACGAAGGAAAGTATTATAATAGGTCTTTTTCAACAAGAAAGTTTATATTATGTTGATCCCAATAAAATAGCTATATATTTTATTAAGTTTTTCCCAACAAAAAGTTCTATTCCTAAAATTGGCTAAATACAAAGATTAAGAACAATGTAAAAATTAGCATGCATGTCTGTGTTCAATTCTTTTTCACTTATGCTCTATGCCTAAGATAAAATATATACAGAAGGATGGGGCTCAGTCAACACTTAAAAAAGACAGATAAAGATGGTATACTAGTATTGCAACCTAAATAAGGCAAATTCAAGGTCTCTACACGGTAGCTTAGTAGCTCACGTACATGGATTTATTTTCACAAGCTTATACTGATATAGAACAGAAATCTTGATGAAACAGAAGGAAGTGCTATCATTGACAAAACCAATAAGAGAAAAGGCCATAAGGGAGTTCTACTACAGGGAACAACCAACAACCTTATGCATAGCAGATTTGGGTTGTTCCTCTGTTGAGCTAAGCAACTTAAGTCCGGTGTTTGGACTCCTAGAATCTGTTGAAAATGCTCGTCGACAGCTAGGAAAAGGGCCACAAGAGTATCAAATTTACTTGAATGATCTTCCAGGAAATGATTTCAATACAATATTTAGGTCATTGGGAAGCTTTGGGGATAAGCTTAAACAAGAAATGGGAGATGATTTTGGGCATTGTTTTACTAATGGTGCTCCCGGCTCTTTCCATGAAAGGCTTTTCCCCTTCAATCATATGCATTTTATCCATTCTTCATATGGTCTTCACTGGCTATCACAGGTGATAAATTAATCGCTAATCGTCCTCCAACAACTTGTATTTTTGTCCTTATTATGCCATTATTCGTCATTTATTGATCAACAGTTTTTTCACCAAATATCCTAAATTTTGACACTACAAGAATCCGTGTTTTTACCGACCGCCTAAACCGGTCGGTAAATCACGAAAAACGGACGGTAATACATTTACCGACCGCTGAACGGTCGCTTCATGGCGGTTGGTATAGTGCTGGTTGGTAATTTGCATATCACCAACTGCGAAACGGTCGGTAAAATTTTACCTACCGCTTTTGAGAATTTACCGACCGTTAATGGGTAGTAGGTAATCACCTACTGCTAGTCGGTTGGTATAAACGGTAGGTAATTACTTACAAGTAATATGTTGGTATTACCAACTCATTGACCAAATGCCTCTAATATTTTAAATTTTACCATACATCTCCGTAATTTACACAAATATGATTAATGATTAACGGATATCAACTCCACTTACGATTAACCATTAATTAGAACTAAATTTTAATCAACCACTAGCGAAGTTACCTTTGACACATGTACACCACCATTGAAACCCCTCACCAAATCCCTTCTTTCTCTCGTTGATTCTGGGTTAATGGGGTTAATTAAGGGCCGATGTTAATGGAGTTGGTAGAAAATAGTCATCATCAGGATTCAAGGTTATGCAGATGTATTTGTGTAAAACTCGAGGGTAGATGATCAACTTTTAAAAAAAATAACGGTATTTAATGAATAAGTTAAAAACTCAAGGTTATTTGTTGAAAGATCCATTTAGTATATTTAAATGGTGGATCACTTATGCAGTGTTGTCTTGGGTCGAATATATTTCCCCAAGAAGTGTTCTTTTTAATTTTATTTTGCTTGTTTATGAAGGATCAAGATTATTAAATTTTGGAATAGGAAAGTTTGGCTTGAGCAATCCAAAATAAAGGAGAGATTTCATACGAAAACCAATTGATAATAATAGTTTGACTAAATCCTCTAACTTACAAGTTTGATTTTTCTCACTTTTTTCTGTAATGTGGAACAACCTTTCTTTTTGGAACAACCTCTCTTTTTGATAAGTATATAATCCAAACCAAAAGCACCCCATTACATCCTATCTTTTGTAACTTAGCAAAGCACTAAGAAACAAAAGAAACACCATATGGGTAACAATTGGGTTTCAACACTCTATTTCAAATTTAGAGTACATTAAAAGGTAAAATTATTGCCCTCATTGGGGATGGACATCCGGTGTAATAGAAAGGCTTAACAAATTGTAAAGATAGTCATACTAATTTTATCAAGCTTCTACTCTTGCAATCAGATTTTTCTCATTACTTTGTCATGAATTACAAGAGTGCAATTTCCCTCTTAAGTAGTAAGGAAAACCTAGCAGGATATCTTGATGATGCTGGGAATATACCCTAGCAACAAACAGCTATCACAACCTTTAAGACTACAAGACAAAAGTAATTAATCATCACCTATCATATTGATAACAATTGGGTTCCAACACTCTATTTCACGTATAAGTTTCCCTCAAACTTAGAGTACATTAAAAGGTATAATTATTACCCTCATTGGGGATGGACATCGGATGTAATAGAAAGCCTTAACAAACTGCTTTGATATAAATTAAAGGGTAATGTTATATGTAGCTCTAAGGGCTACATATAAGTATTAAATACATGTCTTAAAATGGAAACAATTTATGAATTCATGACTAAATTTCACATCATTTAAGGTAATAAATGCTTGATTTAAATTTTTATTTCTATTTTAAGCTTCTTATACATAGCCCTAATGGCTATGTATATCATTTTCCTAAATTAAATTCTCTCCAACAAATTAAATTAGTGTTGTAGTATCATGTTAAAACTATAGAGATTATGCCCAATAAGGAGGGCTATTTTGTTTTTTTACAAGTTTATATGAGATCCCGTCTTAAAAACAATTGCCAAAAATAATAGTAACTGATCTATCTTATTATTGTCATTTCCGAACAAAAAAATAATATTTTACGTTTATCTAGATGAAATCTTAATTCACAATTGGAACTAATTATTGAAAGTTAAGGTGTGCTTTGTTGAAAGTATTTTTTTTTTTTTTTACTTTTATCCTTTGTTTGGCTGGAAAAGAGTGGGAAACAATCTTTATGCTAAGGGTGGAATACCGCATCATTCTCCTTGAATCTTACCTTTCTCATTTGCTCATCTTATCTACCATATCTCCATTGCTCTTTATGCTTTCTAATTTTTCTTGCTAGGAATCAGGCAATGAAAGATTAATCTACAATTTGCAGCATTAAAAAAGAGCTGTTTGGTATTTAAATTTTTGATCTTAGAACTTGGTGTTTGATAATGATCATGGAGGAGTAGGTACCAAAAGGAATAGAAGATAACAAGAGAAACATTCACATAGCAAAGACAAGGCCACCACATGTGGTTAAAGCTTACACTGAGCAATTTGAAAGGGACTTTTGGAAGTTTCTTAGGTATCGCTCTGAAGAAGTAGTGGCAGGAGGGAAGATGGTGCTGACATTAGCGGCAAGGAAAAGTAGGGAACCATATAGCAAGGAATCTTGTTACATTTGGGACATTCTTGCTACAGCTCTCAATGATATGGTTGATGAGGTATACCCTCCTATCACTTATAATTTCTTTTTTTTTTTGACAATAATGAAGCTTTTGATTAAGTTAAAGTTCTAAACCCCATATGAGGAGATTGTCTACAATGTGACCCATAACCGTTTCTAGTTTCCTGTTCCACCGCAATGTCTTGCTCGATTAGTTTAATACAACACGGGGAGGGGTTCAAAATACATTCAAAACAAAATAAATCTCTCTTCTCCAGTCTAGTTCGTTTTGCAATTTCATCCGCTGGAGCATTTGCTTCTCTTCGTTCAAACTTGACGGTTCCTTGTAGTTGCCCAAGGAATATCCTGCAAAGATTTATCATTCGAGTTAGATGGTCCCTTGTTTCTTCCTGTGAGTTTATTTCTTCAACAATTTGCTTGCAGTCGGAGGCTATTATGACTTCGTTCCATCCTTCCTCTTTTGCCCATTGTAGCCCAGTGATCACAGCTTTGAGTTCCGCTTCCTTTGAGTCCCCGCAGAAACATTTTTCCCTAAACCCTTTTATTCAGGTTCCATTCTCATCTCTACATAACCCCCCGATCCCTGTTGCCAAGGATGAGCTCGAATGTGAGGCATCAACATTTATCTTTCGGGCTCCCCTAGGTGGAGGAGACCATTTGGGTGTGGCGGTTTTATTTGTGGTGTTTTTGGAGTTTGGAATTGGTTGGTTAAAGAACCATTCTTGTGCAAACCAAGTTAGGTTTTTTAAAACTGTATCAATATTTTCATTCTTTTTTTGAAAAATCCACTCATTCCTTCTTTTCCAAATAGTCCATAAAGAGAACACAAAAAGAACATTCCACAGAATTGCTCCATATCTAATTTCAAAATTTGTAAGATTTTCTTTTAACCAATCATGTAAATCAAGATTTGAAGACCAAGAAGGTTTGTTAATTTTAGACCAAAGCTCGCTAACTCTCGGGCAATCACGCAGAATATGTATCATGTTTTCCTTATGGTGAAAGCAAAGTCTACATTCAGGGGAGTCTAAGCAATTTCTTTTCCAAAGGTTTTCGTTTGTTGGGTTTCTTTCCCACCAGGTTTGCCAGAGAAAGAGTTTTATTTTGGGGTGACCTGGAGCATTCCAGATGATGTTCCAGTCTTGAAAGTTTGGGTTTGAGAAGGCTGCATGCTTTGTTTGTAGAAAAAATGCAGCAGATTTGTTGTCGAACTTTCTAGCTTTTGTCCAGCTAGAATAGAGGAAGTCTGGGTCGTTATGGAGTGACACCGCAAGGATAGAATTTCGGATGTCTAAGGGTAGTTCTTGGAGGGTTGAGTTCAAACTTATGGTTCCATTAATGGCATTTTGAGCGAGAATTTTTTCCTCCTCTGCTCGGGCAAAGGTCCCATTACTAAAGAGCGAAGTGAGAAGGTCCCGAACCATTTATCATTCCAAAAATTTATTTGTTCCCCCGTCCCTGGGTTCCATCTAAGACTCTCTTTGTAAGTTTCCCACCCTTTTCCAATATTTTTCCAAATGAAGGATCCTTTTTTAAAGGAGAGAGGATCGCCATTTTTCTTAATGTATTTCTCATACATAAATTTTGCCGCCCAATTTTTTTGGTTATCCATGTTCCAGCATTGTTTAACTAACCCTAGTGTATTTAACTCTTCGCTAGTTCTAAAACCCAAACCTCCCAAGTTTTTTGGCTTACAAATTTTTTCCCATGAAATCCAATTTATTCCCTTATCATTACCTCTATTACCCCAAAGGAAGTTTGCAGAGATGCTATCCATTTTCCTCAAAAGGGATCTTGGGAAGTAAATTCCCTGCATGAAATACCTAGGAATAGCTTGGAGAGTAGAGGATATGAGTAAACTTCTTCCCGCTTTAGATAAGCACTTTGTTTTCCAAAGCGCAAGTTTCTTTGATAATTTTGTAACAATGTTTTGGAGGTGGTTTTTTGCAGGTCTTTTGCTAGATAAAGGGAATTCTAGGTAGATACCAAGGTCTTTAGCTGCAAGCACGTTTAGCTCTTGTGCAAAATCATCAATTATATATCTTTTTGGGTATTAGGGGAGAAGAAAATTTTACTTTTTGCATGGTTCATCTTTTGACCCGAGATTTTGAAGAAATTGTTTAGAGTTGAGTTAACCGCATTCAAAGTTTGATCTGTCGCTTCTCCAAAAAGGATTAAGTCATCTGCGAACATTAGGTGAGAAATTTCCGTGGCTCCCCCTCTTACTTTGAAGGCTTTCCAATTTTTTTCCTCACAACTTTCATGAATTTTCCTAGAACAATTGTCTCCCGAATTCCAAAAATTGATAACCCTGAAAAAATCACCCAGTTCAGGCCCATTAGCTTAGTAAATACAAACTACAAAATCATTACAAAAATTTTGGTTAGTAGGATGAGACCAATCTTGGCAAAAATCATTTCTCCAAATCAGAATAGTTTCATAGCTGGAAGGGGCACGGATGTTAATTTCATTATTGCATCTGAAATCCTCCATTCTATGGGAAAGAAAAAAGGAAAAAAAGGCCTGTTTGCCATGAAAATTGACCTCGAAAAAGCTTATGATAGACTTGAATGGGACTTCATTAGAAAGAGCCTAATCACCCTAGGTTTTGATGACAAAACAACCAACCTGTGTATGGAGTGTATCTCCACAACCTCTACATCAATTCTCATCAACGGTATTCCCTCCAAAGAATTTAAACCATCTCGAGGGATCAGACAAGGTGATCCCCTTTCCCCTTATATCTTCACTTATAATTTCTTTGAGTAGAGCTGGCAACCCTTGTCTCGATCGAATAATGTGACCAAAACCCGACCCAAGGTTATCGAGGAAAACCCAAATAATCCGAATTAACTCAATTGGAATTCACCCGATAATCATAGTTTATGGTAAATTTTTGACATAACATAAAATTGATCGGAAATAAATCTGAACAAATTGGTTGACCTGAATTGCCACCCCCACAATTAAGTAACAATTTCTTTTACATGTTTCCAGGATATAAGTTGACAAGTAGCTATTAGATTCGTGCGATGCTTTGGACAATTTAGTAAGATAAAAAAAATGTATTGTTTTGTTCCAAACATAAATCATAATTTGGTGGTTAGATCTTCACTTACAAAGTGAAAGGTCATAGGTTCAAGATTATATTCTCTATATACTTAAAAAAACACACTAGTAAGTAGAAAGTAAAATATTATATTATACTTCTATATTGGCATTATTAGTAGGAATTTGTCATAAATTATTAAGGCACTTTTTGTTAGAAATTGGTTTGCGGAATATATTGATTTGTATTGTGAACTTGTGATGAAAAGGTTATTGTGTTTGGTGTATAATTGGATGATATGGTAGGAGAAACTTTGTGGGAATGATATCTTTTTTATTGACTCTTGTATCTTGCTTGCTTACATTCACACATATTATACTAGTGCTTTGTCGGTTTAGCATTCTACAACTTTCTAATCATAGTTCTAGATTAGTCTAGCTACTTATTTAGTTAGAGTTAGTAGATTTTTCCTTAGTCTTTTCTAGAATTACACAACTTAGATTTTTCTAGAGTTATTACATAGCTTAGATTTTCCTAGATTATTCTAAGTTTAACACTTCCCCTTAATCTGAAAAATCTTGTACTCCAAGTTGTTTCCTGAATTAGATGAACTAGTCTGTTGAGATCGCTTTCGTGAATATATCTGCGAGCTGTTCTCCTGTTTTGCAAAACTGTAACTCGATTTCCTTCTTCTCGACCATTTCACGGATGAAGTGGTGTCGTATCTCGATGTGCTTTGATCTGCTGTGGAAGACCAGATTCTTCGTCATCGCTATGGCTGACATGTTGTCGCAAAATATAGTAGTTGGTTCTTCTTGTACGTGTTGTAGTTCAGACAATATCCTTCGAAGCCAAACTGCTTCACAAGTTGAGCTTGCTGCTGCTATGTACTCCGCTTCTGCCGATGACAGAGCTACAGTTGCCTGTTTCTTTGATGACCATGATATGGCCTTGGTTCCTAACTGGAACACATAGCCGCTTGTGCTTTTCCTGTCATCCACATTTCCGGCCCAATCGATATCCGTGTATCCTATAAGCCTGCAATCTTCTTCTGTCTTGTACATGATCCCGTATCTCTTTGTGCCCTTGATGTATCTTAAGATCCTCTTTGCTGCTGTTAGGTGAGCTTTGCTTGGCTCACTCATGAATCTGGAAACTACGCTAATAGCATGTGCAATATCGGGCCTCGTGTGTGTAAGATAGATGAGGGATCCGACCAGACTTCGATATATTGATGCATCGACCTTCTCTTTGCCATCATTCTTGGATAGCTTTTCATTAAGTGCCATTGGTGTAGCCAATGGCTTACATTCACTCATGTTGAACTTTTTAAGTAGGTCGTCTGCATATTTCTCTTGTGAGAGAAATATTTTTCCTGGGCCTTGCTTGACTTGCATGCCAAGGAAATATTTCATGGCTCCAAGGTCGGTCATTTCATATTCCGACATCATTGTCTTTTTAAATTCTTTAATCATTTTCGGATTAGTGCCTGTGTAGATTAGATCATCTACATAGAGACACAATATAAGAAAATCTTGTGATCCTTGGGCCTTGATATAGAGTATGGCTCACTTGGGCTTTTTATAAACCCATTTTGAAGTAGGTAGCCATCTATTTTGCTATTCCAGGCCCTGGGTCTTGCTTAAGCCCATAAAGGGCTTTACTGAAGGCGGTATACTTTGTCTTCTTTGCCTTCTGAGATATCCTTGCGGTTGCTCAACATATACTTCTTCTTCGAGCTCACCGTTTGAAATGCCGACTTGACATCTAATTGAAAGACTGGTAATTTAAGTTGAGCAGCAAGAGCAAGGACTGACCTGATAGTCTCCATGCGGACAACGGAGCATATGTCTCGTTAAAGTCAATCCCTGGTTGTTGGGAGTAACCTTTTGCGACGAGACGAGCCTTGTATTTCTGGATGGACCATCTTCGTTATACTTGACCTTGTAGACCCATTTGAGACCGATGACTTCTTTGTCTTCAGGTTTCTCAACAAGCTCCCATGTGTTGTTTTTCTAATCATCTTGTTTCTTCATTCATGGCCTCGATCCATTTCTCTTCTCGTGATGCTTCTTGAAAGCTTTGTGGTTCGCTAGCGAAGAGAGCCATGATAGCTTGATTGCACTGGAAGTAGCTTGGTGGTCGCCGCTCTCTTTGTGAACGTCGTACTACTGGAGCTGAGCTTTGAGAGCTTGATCCTGATGTTGGACTCACCGATCTCGAGAATGTTGTTGGAGATCTCGGTGATGATGGACTGGAGGATGATTGTGTTGCTGGATGATTTGGGCCTTCATCTCTCTTGGGTTGGTGGAAGAAAATCTCCTTCATCGTGGCTGAGATTCATTCTCCATCCACGTCCATTGAGCTCCTTCATCGAATATGACATCTCTTGAGATTATTAGGCTCTTAGATTCGGGTTGATAGAGACGATATCCTTTAGATTCGTCACTGTATCCAATGAAGATACATTTTTCTCCTTTTCCATCGAGTTTTTCCCGATTTTCTTTCGGGATGTGGGCATATGCGATGCACCCGAATACTTTGAGGTGCTCCACTCTTGGCTTTCTTTTATGCCAAGCTTCATAGGGTGTCATACCCATGACGACCTTCGTGGGAGATCGATTGAGAATGTAGATAGCCGTATGTACGGCTTCGGCCCAAAAACATTTGGGCAAGTTTTTGCCTTGCATCATGCTTCGGGCCATCTCAGCAATGGTCCGATTTCTTCTCTCTGCAACACCATTTTGTTGAGGTGTGCGTCTGACAGTTAATTCTCTTTTGATCCATGCTCCTTACAGAAGCTGTTGAATTCTTTACTTGTAAATTCTCCCCCATGATCTGTTCTTAGAATTTTTATTGAATGCCCACTTTGTTTTTCTGTGAGGGCTTTAAATTGCATGAAGTGGGAAAATGCTTCTGATTTTTTCTCCATGATATAAACCCACATCATGCGAGTGAAATCATCGACAAATAACTGAAAATATCTTTTTCCGCCAAGAGACGGATTTCTGGTAGGGCCCCATATATCTGCATGAACAAGCTCTAATGGAGCTCTGGCCCTCCAGGATGAAGTAGGGAATGGCAATCTATGCATTTTGCCATATATACAACCCTCACATATTTTTCTTTCATTAGTTATAGGTGGAAGCCCAATCACCATTTCTTTTTGTTTTAACAGTTTTAAACTGTTAAAATTTAGATGCCCGAATCTCAAATGCCACAATGTGGACTCATCCACCATAGAACTTAGGGCAACATTATGCTCCAATTGCATTCTTAATGGAAATATTTATTAGGAGCCATTTGAGTAGTAGTAATTAATTGCCTTTTCTCTTATCAAATATGAGGCATTTATTAGCATCAAATTTCACCGTATAGCCTCTTTGAATTAGTTGGCCTACACTTAATAAATTTTGTGCAAGCCCGGGGACATAAAATACATCAGAAATAAATTTAGACGAGCCGTTTTTTGTTCTAACGGCTATTGTCCCCTTGCCAGCAACCTCTTGGTTGCTTCCATCACCAAGAGTAATTTGTGTTTTTATGTTTTCGTCCAGACTGACAAATGAATTTTTATTGCCAGTCATGTGGTTTGAACAACCACTATCAATATACCATATATCATTTGACTCTTGGTGAGCATTTAAACATGTATAAAATAATTGATCTAGGCTCCTTATTTTCCGTAAAATTGGCCTCCTCCTTTTGCCGGAACCAACAATCTTTTTCAAAATGAGTGTGCTTTTTGCATCTTTTACACTTATACCGGCAATCTTGTGTATTATGGCCATTTTTCTTACATAAATTGCAATAGGAGCTAGATTGGTTATTTTCTCGAGTTCCTTGATTTTTATAATTTCCTCTCCCCCTGCTACGGTTATATGAAGTACCTCCTTTACCGTAGCCATTTTTACTTTTATTTTCTCCATTATTAGAGAATTTTAATTTTGCTTGAAAAGCTTGTTCTAGTGGCTGCTCTATAAATCTACGCATTCTATCTTCATGTGCTAGAAGGGACCCATTAATTCAGTTAAACTCAATTTAGATAAATCTTTATTAGACTCCTCTATAGCAGCCACTATATGATCATAATTTTTGGGGAGACTTCTTAATATTTTCCGAACAACTTGGACATCTTCAATTTTATCTCCATTAGTTCGGATTTGATTTATAATATTTGTTACTCGACTAAAAAATTCTTAAATTGTTTCATTTTCCACCATTAATAGATTATCAAAGTCTCTCCACAAAGATTGGAGTTTGAAGAGTATTACCTTTTCGGAGCCCCTATATTTTGTCTCCAGGATACTCCAAGCCTCCTTGGCCGTTGTAGCAGCCATGATGGTAGGGAGAATAGTTTCATCTACTCCCCGATAAATCAAGGATAGGGCATAATTATCCCTTATCTGATTTTGTTTATATTGCTTGCGGCGTGCTTCATCCCAAGTAGCTTCTTGAGTAAAGTCATTTGGTTGTTCATAACCATTTTGTACTAACTCCCACAAATCTTGTGAGATAAATATAGATTTCATTTGGATAGACCATTGTTGATATTTTTCTCCCTTAAATGTGGGTACCCAATTAACTTGGGGGTAGTTAAATGTGTTTGAGGTTGAAGTGTTTGGGGAAGTCATTTTAATTTATGTGGTGTTTGGTATTTTTTTTTTTTTAAGGGAGTTGGATTATTTTTTGTGTAGTTGTTGAAGGCTTTGGGTTATAATGGCTCTTGATACCACTGTTAGAAATTGGTTTGCGGAATATATTGATTTGTATTGTGAACTTGTGATGAAAAGGTTATTGTGTTTGGTGTATAATTGGATGATATGGTAGGAGAAACTTTGTGGGAATGATATCTTTTTTATTGACTCTTGTATCTTGCTTGCTTACATTCACACATATATATACTAGTGCTTTATCGGTTTAGCATTCTACAACTTTCTAATCATAGTTCTAGATTAGTCTAGCTACTTATTTAGTTAGAGTTAGTAGATTTTTCCTTAGTCTTTTCTAGAATTACACAACTTAGATTTTTCTAGAGTTATTACATAGCTTAGATTTTTCTAGATTATTCTAAGTTTAACACTTTTTTTTTTCGAAAAACTGCTTTATAAATAATATTTTAAAAAATTACCTTTAAAACAAAAATGTTACAAAAATCTACATTCAGCGATGACCTACTTTTCAAGCATGTAATATCTTTTGCTATGCTTATTTCCCTTCCTATACTCCAATATTCTCACCCAAAGTCTTCATTATCCTTTGAAATTGTTTAGAAAATAAAGTAGCTTGACAAATTTGATGAAAAAGAAGAGGAAAAAGTGAAAAATAAAAGGACAATGCCAGGAGGAATGTGCTGCAGTTGGACCCTTTCAACTCTTTTTTGTTCGACCTTGAATCTAAACTTTCTTCGGAGCTCAATTCATTATTAGACCAGGAGGAATGTTTTTGGCAAACAAGGTCGCGTTCAAACTGGATTTTACAAGGGGATAGGAATACCCACTTTTTTCATCTTTCCACCATTATTCGTAGGAAACAAAATAGGATTTTAATGTTAAAAGATGAAGTAGGTAATTGTTTTACGGAGCAAAAAGATATTGAGTCTATCATTGTGGGGTATTATAAGGACCTCTTTAATTCTAATAACTCTTCATTCCCTGACCAGATTGTGTCTCTCCAATTATTTGAGTGTTGTGAAGTTCCAAATATGTGTGAACTTAAAGAAGCTGTTTTTTCAATTGGAGGTGTTAAAGCTCCTGGGGAAGATGGGTTCCACGCCATCTTTTTCCAGCATTTTTGGGAAACTGTAAAGAATGATTGCTATAAGATGATAAAGAATATCTTTGAAACTAGACAAATGCCGCAAAATCTGAACGCAACTTTAATCTCTTTATTGCCGAAAATTAGTAATCCTATGAGAATTAATAACTTCCGCCCAATTAGCCTGGTTAATACCACCTACAAAATGGTTACAAAAATCCTTGTTCAAAGGATCAGACCTTTACTTAAAGAGACTATTTCTCCGAACCAGAACAGTTTTATCCCGGGAAGAGGTGCTGAAGTAAATTACATTATTGCCACTGAAATTCTCCACTCCATGAAAAAAAAGAAAGGGAAGAAAGGCCTTTTTGCCCTCAAGCTTGACCTTGAAAAGGCTTATGACAGGTTGGAGTGGCCTTTCATAAGTCATTGCTTAAAAATGTTAAATTTTTCGGATAATACAATCGAGCTTATTATGAGCTGTATTTCTTCTTCCTCTATTTCCGTTCAAGTTAATGGTCATAGAACTGAAAAGTTCCTTCCTTCCAGGGGAATTCGTCAAGGGGACCCCCTATCCCCGTACATCTTTATTATTTGCCTTGAGTACCTGTCTAGAAAGATTCATGAAGCGTGTAATAGGAAGTTGTGGACTCCTTTTAAAGTTAGAGGTGGAGTTACGGATATTTCGCACCTTATATTCGCAGATGATATAATCCTTTTTGGAGAATCAAACTTGCAAACCCTCCAGACCATGACTACAATTCTAAAAGATTTTTATGCCATTTCGGGGCAGAAAGCAAATGAGTCTAAAAGTATGTTATATTTCTCCCCAAACACGTCGAATTTAGCAAAAGATGAATTTGAACAAGAAACTAATATCCTGAGCACCCAGCATCTGGGTACTTATCTTGGGTTTCCCTTGTGTCACCGAAAACCCTCGAAATCTAAGCTCTCCTTTATCATTGATAAAATGTCCAATAAACTCTCTAATTGGAAAGCTAAAACTCTATCAAAAGCGGGGAGAATGATCCTTATAAACTCTACCCTTCAAGCAATTCCTAGGTACTTCATGCAACTTATTGATTTCCCGATTCTCATAACAAAAAAATTAGATAGCATTTGTAACAAATTTTTTTGGAGTGGAAATAGTAATACAAAAAAAAATTACGTGGATTGCGTGGGAAAAAATCTGTCGCCCGAAAAATGAGGGTGGCCTCGGTTGCTTGACGAATAGAACTATTAACAAAATTAGCCTTGCCAAGCTTTGTTGGAAACTTGATAATAGCAATTTCTGGGCGGCTCAAATCTTGCACGAGAAGTATATTAAGAACAAAAACCAGCCTACTAGTTTTAAGTTGGGCTCTCACCTTTGGAAGAGTGTGGGGGTGGGATGGAATGAGTATGTCAAAAGCCTTGCATGGAGGGTGGGGGACGGTGAAAACGTGAATTTATGGGATGATAGGTGGTTGTATGGTGAAAGTATTAGGTCTCTAGTTCAGGGCCCTCTACCACTAGCGGAAAGTAAGCTTAAGCTTAGTATCCTAAAATCTGTAGATATTACTAGGGCCATTTCTTTTGACTTACCAGCTACCCAAATCCAAAGAATAAGAAATGTGGTTTTTTCATGTAAGGAAGATGAGGTGTTCTCCACTTGGACTGATCTAACTAAGTTTGACTCAAAAAAAGCTTCAATGGAAATTAGAGGTAGTCTAATTGGTAAAAAGGATTAGTGGGATTGGGTGTGGGAATCCCCGGGGCACCCAAAGCAAAGATTCTTCATTTGGCAAATTTGGTGGGATAGAATGCCGAATAGCAGCAACATTAATCATAGGATTAGAAATGCACCTGGGAATTGTGTTTTTTGCCATAACTTGACGGAGGATATGAATCACATCTTGAGAGTTTGTCCGCATGCGATGGAAATTTGGAGGATGCTTAATGTCAACTTACACCTTAGCACCCCTTTTAAAATCTGGTTTAAGAATATGGTTTCATCTTCTAACGTTCTTCATAAAAATTTAATTCCGTGTAATGTTTTATTTGTCTTTGTTTCGTGGGCAATTTGGTGTAGAAGGAATTCCTGGCTTTTTAAAAAGAAAAACATCACTTCTGATGTCCTCCTTAAAAACTCCACCTGGGCCGCCACCGAATGGTTCTTTACCCAGAACCAAAATAAGGTGGGTAAAGCTCCCAACCCGAATGTTACCGCAGCCTGGATCCCTCCTCCTACAAACAACCTTAAAATAAACACTGATGCATCTTTCTTTGCTGATACTAACCTTGCTTGTTTGGGTATGGTATGCCGTGATCACCTGGGTATTTGGATTGAGGGCCAACAATTGGAAACAACTACTTCAAGTGCTATAGAAGCAGAACTAAAAGCAATTATGCTGGCCCTTCAATGGGCGAGGAGAAAAAAATGGTCCCAATGCATAATATCAACAGATTGCCTTAAGGCTTACAAGGCAATCTCGGACTCTCAGATTTTAAAAAATTATCTATCTTATTTAATTGATCCATGCAGGGAGTTGCTCCAAGAACATCACGGCGTCAGCATAATCCATGAAGGAAGAGGAGCAAATAGCTTGGCGGATAGCTTAGCAAGGGAGGCTAAGGGGAAGACGGACGGTTTAGAGACTCTTTGTATTTTGAATGACCCTCCCCCGGTTTGTATTAATATCTATTTAAAAGAGAAACAAAACTCTTCTATTATGACGGTTTCTAGTAGTGCAGCGGATCTCCCAGATTCCAGGGAGGGGCCGTGTGTTTAGTTTGTATGGTTTACTTGGTTTAGTATTTTATCTTGCTCCTTATTCTCAAAAAAAAAAAAAGGACAATGCCAAAAACATGTACAATAATTCCGTCAAAGGTAGCTTACTACGTCAATTTTGTTTTTAAAAAGTAGTTTCTTATAACATCTTTTTATCAGGTAGTTTTGAAAAAAAAAATATTCTATTAGTTTCTAAAAAAAATTCCTTAAATATTATGGATGGTTAATCATGAATTGTGCAGGGTTTCATAGAGGAAGATAAGTTAAGTACTTTCAATAGTCCTATGTACGCTCCGTCAGAGGCAGAGTTAAATCATCTTGTGGAGAAAGAAGGATCATTCAACCTCGATCAAGTTCATATTTCTGAAGTCAGTTGGAAACCAAATGAACAATATAAGAATTCATACGACAATCCCCTTGATCACAATGACGTTGCTAAATGCATGAGAGCTGTGGTAGAGTACTTACTCATAAGTCATTTCGGAGAAGCCATAATAGAAGAGGTGTTCCTTAGGTTCAAAGAAATCATTAGAGTTTCAATGGCCAAAGAGAATAGTGTGTTCGTCAATCTTACGATTTCATTGACAAAAAACTGTTAATAAATTCTCATCGAGAAAATAGTTATAGTTGTTTCAATAAAGGTTTCTCACATTAATTATACTAGCTTTTTTGCACGCACGCGATACGTGCGTGAATTATTTTAGCAATTATTATTAAATTTTATCTAAATGTAATTTTGAAGGATGTAATTTACAATCATCATTAGTTCTAATAAAATATCATGTGGTGTAAATACAAAATATAAAAGTTACTTGATGAAGAAGTTGTTTTCTTGATATTTTTATTACTTGTTAATGGATGTTGGTATATTGTTATTGCATTTCAAAGTTTAGGTAAAATTAAATTTTATGTCTTTGGTTTTGTAATTGATTTGAAAACTGTTTTAGTTATGTTAATTTGTTCTTCAATCATAAACTTTTTTCTTTCAATATATATATATTTATGAAAGTTTATTTTAGCTACTTTGAACTTCCTTTGATATACATATTTTAAATTAAGAAGGGCTACGATTGAGGAAAATCTCAAAATCTTAATAGGTAATCTTTTTTTATCGAATGAAGGGTTAAAAAGTCTTTTCAAAGGAGGACACTGTAGCTCCCCCCTTGACTTATATAATAGAGCTATACTTTCTCTATTTTAAAATAAATAAAATATTTACTTTTTAAAAATTGACAGAACGTTACTTTATTTGGCATTATTTAGTTATTTCTATCTCTTTTTTCATCATATGGATCCTTTTGTTATTTTTCCATCTTTCATCTCCTTACTCCCCGTGCCTCCACGACTCCACCTCACGTTTCATTTATTTTAAAACGGAAGTCGTATTATAGCTTATATTAGAGTAACAATAACAATATCGTTATAAAAATATCAGGTTGATAAACTGTGGCTTCGTAGTAGGAGTGTTGAGGCGAGATTTTCTCTAACCTTCTACCGGATATGTGCTCATAACTAGGGGTGAAAGTTATTCGAATAAAATCCTATCAAATCCAATCTGAATTAGTGATTCAATCAGATTCAAATTGTATTCAAATTAGATCCGGATTGAGATTTTTTGAAAAAATTGGAATTTTCAAATCGGAATAGATTGAGAGTAATTAGATCTGAAAATTCGATATAACCAAATAGTAATATGCCTTGTAGTATGTAAATTTCGGATTGGGCTTAAGTGCTTAACTGTTTTTTTTAAAGAAAAAACGGCCCAGTGCTTAAAAGTGTTGTTGTATTCTTTGTTATAGAAGTGAACCTATTGTGTGTTATTAGAGTAAACCTCATTTATTCTGTTACGTTTTGTTGTTGTAATAGATTATGGCTTATGGGTTTGTTATTAGATTAATAATGGACTATGAAGTTTGCAATGAATTATTAAATTGTAAATTGTAAATCTATTAGGTAGCTATTATTGGTTTGTCGTGCCTAATTTAATTATTTCACAAAAAGATAGAGTTTTAAAAATCGAATTTTCGGATCGGATCCAATCTAGAGTTTGAAAATTCGGATTAGATTGAATCAGATCCAAACTCGGATTGGATTGGATTCGGATTGAAAATTGAAATCCAATTAAATTTTGTTCGGATCGGATTGGATTAAGACCAAATTCAAAACGTACATCGAATTTTCACCCCTACGCACAACGGCTAGTGGAGGAGGTTAATTACCGTTGCAAAAATCGTCGAGGATGTGCAGCGAGTTATGGGCCATGATCCCTATATCTCAGCAAGAACACAACTTGGAGAACGTGGTGTGAAGAATAAGAATCTACATCAGCTATTTAAGAGAAAAGACTTGTTTGAAATTAAATATATATAATTTTCAAGCATTACAATCACATATTAACTTAGAAAGTTTTTCTTTAATTTTCTTCTTATCCTACAATACATATACCATTGTAATATCCTTATTGTTTGGGTGAGTGAAAAATTACAGAATATCCTTGTAATCAAGTGATAGAAAGAGAAGAGTTCGAGTGAAGTCAAGTGAGTGTCATAGGGGAAACTGGGTGATTGCGAACAAGTTCCTAGTGGAACAGAGAAGGCTCCAATAATAGGTTGTAAAGAGTGTCTTTTGGTCTATTCTAATAAGAGAAGTATTGAGTCAGGTTTTTCATCCTATTAGGCCTAAGAAGTTTTCCTTGTAGGTTAAACTTTGTGTGTTATCTTTCTTCATTTGAAATACTTTTAGTTTCGCATTTAAATTCGAAAATCTTCCCTCAACTGATCAAATTCACCCCCAGTTGGTCTATTATTCATAAATGAATAACAATATACATTAGCATAACCATGGTAGCTATTGGTACAAAGAGAAGACTGTAAACTACATGATCGTAACAAGGCTTCTTTCCATAGGCTTGTTCACAACAAGTCAATATTACATACAAACCTTACAATATTAATGCAGCTTTAACTAGACCAAGTCAACTTTCAAAGATATATAATATATATATTTATTTTTTGATGCAACTTTCAAAGATATATATAAATGTATGATAAGAGGGCGTAATTTTTTATTGTGCGTCTTAAGTAAACTCTTGAATAATTGATTAGAATTCTTCCCTGAAAACTGGGGATAATAATAATCTTTTGTATACTTGACCCTCATAACAAAGTCATTAAAAACAATTACCCAATCTGAAAAGAACCTACTTGGAAGAATGAAGATGATCCCCTGAGATTGTCTATCGCTAATCATATCGATCGACGTTGGACATACACATTACACAAACTAAGTGGATGTATTATTATTATAGACTTTGATTGTAATAATTGATAAACTTGGACGTTATAATATTAATGCTAAATAGAGCATTGACTTTAACTTGAAGGCTATAAAACATGCCACTAATTTAACATATATATACAGGCTACAGCACGAAAACAAAAACAAAAAATACAATAAGAATTACATGACAAAGATGAACACAAAGAAACATGTTGAGGTACTCTTACTGCTTACCCTTGCCATTATTGTGATTATGGCCACTAGTGCAGCTGCTCAGGATTGCACAGGAATGGGCGGGGTGTGCGTACATGATAGTGACTGTTGCTCAGGATCCATTTGCACAAGTGCCTTCCATTTTCCTGCGGGAACTTGCCAATGGTGCCCCGGACCAGGGGCTTCGTGCAGGGGCGGCTTTGAGCATGTTCAACATGTTCCATGGAACAGGGCCCCTTAATTGTAAGGGCCCCTTAATTGTAAGGGCCCCAAAATAGAGAAAGTTCAAGTAGTAAAAAGAAAAAGTTTATCTACTTATTTGGACTACTTTTTTTCATAATATGATTATGTGAAGTATGGATGAGCTATTACATTATTGAATTCTTAAAATATGAGATCGCACAGGGCCTCTATATAATTCGAGACGGGCCTGGCTTCGTGCGGTGCATTGGATTGGTGTTGTCCCGGCTATTCGTGCGATGGCTGGATTAGTGGTACATGCCATTGAAGCCGCCTAGTACATCTGCCTGGCGCCTGCCTGCTCAGTTGATCTGCCTAAATAAATTTACTACTCCTGCTATATGATAGGAGATCCTGTGTGTATTACTGAAAATAAGGGACCTTTCGGCTTTCACTAATGTGTTTTTACAGAGTATTGCTACTTGTATTTTACTTGCGGCATTTTGTTTGGGTTATTGTCATGTATCAATTTGTGACGTGCGTTTGATTTAATGGAATGCGTGTTTCAGTTCCCTAGTCTTTATTTCCGCTCTTCTGATCTCCTTTTAAGTTCTCTCTATAACAAGTTTAGTACTTCCTCCGTTTTTAAGTAACTGAAATGCTTTCCTCTTTTATGAGAGAGCTTTTTGAGATGATAAGCATTTGATTTTATCAAAACGCAGAAAGTATTTGTGTCTCAATTTCAATTTGGAAAAATTGACATCAACATCGCAAGCTATAACTTAGGTGCACCCGGCCAACACCACAAAGTATGGCCAAAACACTGTAAACTACTAAGCCTGAATGTCATGCGTGTCATAAATGACACCAGAGGTATCTTTTCTCCTCGATGGCTAGTAGCCAATCTTAGGTTTTCTCTCTCTAAAACTCCTTTCTTCATTGAAGACATCTGCAAGATGTTCCTAGAAAGTGCAGGAGTCCCGCGAAATTTTAACCAAATGTTGTAAAATGTTATCATAAAAATGTTATAAAACTTCCGTTTGAATTGCATTTGTATTTGTTAATTTTGACCAAATGTGTATATATTAGTAAAATATTAGTAACATATTAGTAAGAATTTAAATTTCCTTTTAGAACCTATAAATTTGAAACAATTGTAAGTTTGTGATTTTTCTAGTAACACGATACATTAAAATAGTAAACATAACCTATATTATAGTTTACAAATAATGGTGGTGTTTACTATAACTATTTAATTTATCCACTTGTTATCACGGTTGAATATCCTGTCAACTAGGTAACAATTGCACACCGCGTTTATGGTTGTGAGGTCTTGAGTTCGAATACCATGCTTGCTATTACTTCCACATTTCCTCTCTTTTTCCCCATTCTTTTGTTTTTTTATTTTACTTTGTAATAGCACTTTTAGTATTTGTATATAACAAGTGGTGTCTTATAGTAAACAATAAACAAAGTATTTAAACTATTAAGTGTTATTATAAAAATGTTATAAAAGTACTTTTTCTTAAATTGAATATGTATTTGTCAATTTTGACAAAATGTTATATTTATTAGTAACATACTAGTAAGAATTTAAACTTTCGATTTAAAACTTAACGGGTTTAGTTACACTAATATCCATGCAATTGATATACTCTCTTCTTCCCTAGTACTCTTTTACCATACATTAGGATCGATCATGTTCTTTAGGATTGTGGGATCATACATTTTTCCCCATAAAAACTTTTTTAAAAAATTTGTTTACTTTTTAGTAGTACTTTAGTCTTTTCCAAAATTGTAGTAGTCCTTTGGTCTTTTCAAGCAATAAGTTGTTAAGATATGGTTATAGTTTTACTTAAGATATAATAATAATATGTCATACGATTACATATATTCGTAAAAAAAAAAAAAGTAATGCTAAACAATGTTGTCAAGATTGAAATCCTCCAAATAATACTAAACAATGTACAGTGAAGTATAGATGTAAAATAGCTAGTTCCTCCAAATGGAGTGATAGATATAGAGTTTGGGTTGATTCATTGTAATTGGTCTGTTATGACCATGCTGCTGGTGTAGCCCTTTGAGGAGGGCATGTTTGGTTGTTTTTTTGGAAGTGCAATATATTTTTACTTACTTACCAAAAAAAAAAAAAGATTGAAATCCTACTTTGAATCTAAACGATAAGCAAGATCTAATTGGTAGGATTGGATCGTAGGATCGTAAGATCCTACGGCATAGATCAAATAGGTGTAAACATGATAACAATATATTTAAAGGTCGGAATATAATAAGTTTCAATAATTAAGTTTTTCTAATGATGGTATTAAGTCTATATCTTATGATATAAGTAATATATAACTTAAATCTAAGAGACTTAAAAGAATATTTAACTATTTTTTAAAAATGATGGTAGTAACTCTATATCTTATGATATAAATGATGGTAGTAGCACTTTAGTCTTCTTTAAAAATTTCTAGAAGTACTTTGGTCTTTTTTAAATTTTTAGCAACAATATAAATATAGATTTTAGTAGTAACAGAGAACAATATTTTAGTTTGGAAATTTGTAGTTTTTTTTTTACCCAAATTTATAATAGCACTTTGGTATGTAGAAGCACTTTGGTCTTTTTTAAAATTTTAGTAACATGTTAGATTTTAGTAGTAATATAAAACTTTATTTTAGTTTGGAAATTTGTAGATAATTAATTGAATTTGGTCAAATGTATGTTACGTAGTGGACTTACTTGTGACCCAAAGGAAAAATATACAATAAACATTAAAGCAAAACTGATTTGAATAAATAGATTTAATAAGTGTTTAAAAAAAAGGTTGATTTGATTGATGGTAACAAGTCAGTATTTTTCAGAAAATTATTGCATGGAGTAATGATGACGTCAATGGGTGCAACAAAGCTGTGTAACCTCTCGAAACAAAGGCGATTATTTAATGTAAAATTCCATTTATTTTGTTTATTTAATAAAATAAAACAAAAAACTATTAAATCTATGAATTTGCACAATTTGAGAACAAAACAAGTTAAACGGATTATAAATTGTTATGTTTTTAGTAACAAGTGACATTTTAATAGTAATAAGAGAATCGATGCTTTAGTTTAACAATTTATAGTTTTTTTTCTTTAATTTGTAGTAGCACTTTACTATTTTAAAAAAATGTGTAGTACTCCCTCTCTTTTTTTTTATCGTTCTCACTTAGAATCTTGACATTATTCATACTTAGAGAGAATCTTCTCAATTTTTTTCAATTTATAAGAAAAAATATAGTCATGTGGGATCTTGTTTGATTCGTCTCAATTAGTACATTATTAATATTTAATCGTTATAATTTTTACTTATATATGATGAAAGATATTTAAGTTCAAAAATGTGCATTGGAAGATGTGTAAATGGAAAGTGAGAAAGATAAAAAAAAAACAGAGGGAGTAGCACTTTAGTCTTTTGAAGCAATCAGTTGTAAAAACATGGTATTAGTTTTACAAAAGAGATAATAATAATAATAATAATAATAATAATAATAATAATAATAATAATAATAATAATAATAATAATAATAATAATAATAATAATAATAATAACAATAATAATAATAATAATAATAATAATAATAATATGTTAATTATATGATCACTATTTACGATTCCAAATGAATATGCTATAGACAAAATGGCAGAATTTATAGTACCCCATTCGATAGAATGGATGGGTACATACAAGTATGTGCTATGTGGATTAATATTTTATAATTCTATATTCGAATATAATGAAAAACTTTTATAACTTTATAATAAAAGATCAGTTGAAGTGTCTAATAATAATATATTATCTAGTTTTAATATTAAAGAATAAGATCACATATATTAGTAATGCTAATGAGTAGTGAATGAATTGTTCAATGAACTAATCTCCTTAAATGATTGGAAAAAAGGATAATAAAACGAAAAATAGTTAGAGATCTTCTTACAAAAAGGAACAGAGTATCAAAAATCTAAGTTTTATTATAAATATGTTATTTAAACCTTTTGATTCATTTGTATTTGTTTTCACATAACGTGACATTTTTTAGTAAACGATAACTATTATTTAAATTTCAATCGTTATTCTTTATAACCTTCATTTTTTTATTTTAACCCATCAGTGTTTAATTTTAACCATCTGGCTTAAGCTGTCGTTATTATTGGGCGGTTGTATAGCATAGAGTATTTTGAGGGTTACTCCTTAGTTTATAAGTATTTATTTATACATAATATCAATTTTCGGTGAAATAATCGATCAGGATTTAGTATTTGTATATTACAAGATTAGTACACAAGTAGTGCCTTATTATAACAAAAAGGGGTTTTTTCACCAAATACCCCCGACAAATCAAAAAATTCACAATATACCCTCAATGTTCCAGAAATGCACCAAATACCCCTAAGTGTTCGAAAACGTTCACCAAATACCCTTTTTCTAACTGTCGTTAAGTCACCGTTAGCTTTATTTACGATTTTGCCATTATTAACCCTAAATCCTAATTCTAATCTAACCCTAACCCTAATCTAACCCTTACCCTTACCCTTACCCCAAACCCTAACCCTAACCCAGCCTTACACCCCTCCACCCTAGGCCCAACCCCCACCCTGACCCCCAGCCCCACCCCTTCCCCCTCCACCGCCGCATCCCCCTCCCTCCCACCGTCGGCCCCCCTCCCGGGCAACATCCCTCCCGTCGAAGCCTCCCGTCAAACGCGCAACCCCCTCCCCCTCCTGTCAGACGTGCAACCTTCCTCCCCCTCCCCCTCCCCCTCCCGTCAGATGCGCAACCCCCTCCCCCGTCAAACGCGCAACCTTCCTCCCCTCCCCTCCCGTCAGATGCGCAACCCTCCTCCCCCTCCCTTTTGAATTTCGATTTTTTTTTTCGGAAATGGGGGTTGCGATGGAAGGGGTTGCGGGTCCGTCGGAAATGCGAGGCAGAGGGAGGGGGTTTGTCGAAAATGGGTTGCAGATCTGAAGGGAGAGGGGTTGTGGGTTCGTCGGAAATGCGAGCCAGTGGGGAGGGGGGTTGCGGGTTCGTCGGAAATGCGAGGCGGGGAGGGGGGTTGTGGGTCCGTGGGAAAGGCGGGGCAGAGGGAGGGGGTTGCAGGGGGTTGCGAGTCTGGCGGGGAGGGGGTTGCAGGGGCTGCAGACTGGTGGGCAGTGGGGGGGGGGGGTCAGGTGGTACGGCAGTTGGGGCTGGGCTAGGGTGGAGGGGAAGGGGTGGGGGTGGGGTGGTGTAGGGGTTAGATTATGATTAGGGATTAGGGTTTAGATTAGGGTTAGGAATTAGGTTTAGAAGTTAGGGTTAAGAGTTAATAATGGCAAAATCGTAAATAAAGCTAACGGTGACTTAACGGCGGTTAAAAAAAGGGTATTTGGTGCACAAAAATGAAAAGTCAAGGGTATATGGTGAATTGTTGAAACATTGAGGGTATATTGTGAATTTTTTGATTTGTCGAGGGTAGTATTTGGTGAAAAAACCGTAACAAAAAGTCATCTAATAATAGTATTATAGAGCATGATTTCGATTTTTGGTCAAACAATTAATTGAAATTTAGTAGCCCTGATAATATTGAGGAGCACAACTTCAATTCTAAAGGCTAACAATTGATCGAGAGTTAGCATTTGTGTACAACAAGATTAATAATTGTTGTGACTCATAGTAAACCATAAGCCAAAATTGTCAACAACTACCTAATAAATATCACTTTTCATAAACAACTACCTAATATAAAACTTTTTTAATTCAACTACCTAATATAACTATTCCGTCAACATAACACTACCAAAACCGTTAACTTTTGAATTTTCCATCAACTTTTCGAAAATCTCCAATTACATGAACCCTAACTTTAACCATTTCAAACCCCATTTTAATAAATCTTACTTTCATCAATTTTCCCCCAAATCCCAATTTATAAACCCATATTTCATTCATTTCCCAAAAACCCCAATTTCTAAACCCTTATTTGTTAAGTAAAATCCAGAACAACAAGCTTTCAAATCCAGCAAACGTTTGAAGTCCATTAATATAATAATTAAAATTGAAAGTAAAACATACAATATATATATATATATATATATATTGACGGAATCATGTACGTAAGATGGAATTTTTTTTTTGAAACTAATTATTTTATTCGATTATATTGACAATTTCAAAAAACTGTTCATACTATGAACATAGTATGATGGTAGTTGGGCATATATATAACCCTTCGATAACTAATATTTGAATTTCAATCGTTATTTTTTATAAATCTTGCTTTTTGATTTTAACCCTTCAATGTTTGATTCGAACCATCCAACTTAAGTTTAGTCGATATTATTGGGTGGTTGTAGTAGTATAGAGTATTTCAAGAGTCACTCCTTAGTTTGTAAGTATTTATTTATACATAATATCAATTTTTGACGAAACAATAGATCCAGATTTAGTATTTGTATATTACAAGATTAATAATTGTAGTGCCTTGTAACAAATACATATCTAATAATAATATTATGATGGAGCGTAATTTCGGTTTAGAACCAAACATCAAGCTTCCTGTTTAAAACAACAACAGATTAGTAAGAATTTATGCTTCCGGTTTAGAACCAAGCATCAAGCTTTCAATTTAATCCAGGTAACGTTTGAAGACAACGATGTTAGAACAGCGATCAGGATAGTAGAATCGTACGATCCTACGATCCTAATATGACCAAATTAAATGATCTGAATCGCTCATAGAATCGGCCCGCATAAAATCGCTCAGGATCAATTGGAATCGGTATATGATCGTTAGGAATCGTATAGAATTGTAGGATCGCTTCATAGAATTGGTAGGATCGACCGATCCTACACACAACTAACCTATTGCTCTTTTTCTTTCTTGTTTGCTTTTCTACTTATTTTGTCATCCAAATATATGAATTATGCATCTAAAATGCAAAAATAAGCAAATAAGTTTACTATTATCACTTTGTTATTACTTATTTAGATTTTTTAAATTAATTTTAAAGCAATTTTTTTTAATATTATTATATGAATGGTAATGTCTGTGTACAAACACATTATTATCTTGTAATTCTACCCTCATGTTAGCTTTAACAATCTAATAATTTCCACTTCTAGTATTATTCTCCTCAAATTATGAATCATTCGGGACATATTTAGATTATAGTTTATCAAATTTTAGTTATTTTGTAAGATCGTACAATTCTAGGATCCCGATCCAACAATCTGATCCTATATGCTCTCTCATCGATCCAAAGTAGGATCGTTATCCTGATAACCTTGTTTGAAGTCCATTATATGATAATTAAAATTGAAAGTAAAAGAGATTATATAAACAAAAAAATATTAAATTATACTAATAGCAAAGCAGGTTCAAACGGTTTTAAGTTTTTGATTTCTCTACTAACAATGTACGTTTAATTAGAAATCAAAACCTTTTTTACAGTTTGCAAATAATGGTTGTACATACTATAATTATTTAATATATCCACTTTTTAAGATGGTGAATATCCCGCCCACTTGGTTACAAGAGCAGCAATGAAAGTGCTTTTATGGCTATGGATCCTGAGTTCGAATTCCATGCTTGCCATTAGTGCCACATTTTTTCTCTCATTAAAATATTTTTTTTTTTGTATCGTGAAGAAATATTAATACAATGGAAACATTTGAGTCCATTATATGATAACTAAAAGTAAAACAAATTATATAAATGAAAATATTCAATTATATTAATAACAAAACAGGTTCAGACGATTTCAAATTTGTAATTTTTCTAGTAACAACACACATTTAATTAGTAATCAAAACCTATATTACAGTTTGCAGGGTTGGTGGGAGTAATATGCATTAATAACAAAGCAGGTTCAAATGATTTTAAGTTTGTAATTATTTTACTAACAACATATATTTACTTAGTAATCAAAATCTATAATACAGTTTGCAAGTTGGTGGGAATAATAATGTATTAAATGCAGGTTGGTGGGATTAATATGCATTAAATGCATGTTGGGCGCCAACAACAATTTGTCCGCCACACCATGCTTTGTGGCGCCATCAATCAAATTATTCCCGCCTCCCATTTTCCCCTCTTTTTCTTTTGACGTATAATGATGTGATAACTTCTCAGTTCTCATTAGAAGTATATATTTGACCCACATACTCCAGTGTATGTGTATCACCTCTCATGTATAAGTAGTATGAGAATATTGACAAAGTTTTCTCCGCCAACTCTTATAAATTTCTGCAGGTTGAGGATTTGACCCGATATGTGTGCAATCGGTGGCCTCCCTTCAAGTATAGAGGTAGTAACTATACACACTCAGGGGTATCGGGAGCGCCGCACTAATAGGGGAGGCATAGCATGGTTGACTGCTAGCAATGCTCAGACACAACAACACCAACACGGCCACTTCTGTCATACGTCTTCACTCATCTATACGAAAGCCATGGCATGCCTCCGAGCTCTTGATTGGGTTATGGAGCTTGGGCTGACAACAGTTCGGATTCTCACGGAGTCTTACGAATTAATCCAATCGTTGAAGACAAATAAGATTTCTAATATAAACATCCACCGGACCATGTCTAGGCTGCATACACTAGTTGCTCAGTTCGCATACTGTCAGGTCCTCCAGGTCTCAAGTGAGGAGGTGGTAGCGGCTAAACAGTCAGCTTCTTGGTGCTGCAGAAATCGTATGGATTGTTGGAATCTATACAAATATATTAAAAGGTGTGCGAAAACAAGAAATTGTGCCACGTGTCGCTCTCTTTAGAGAGTTTTAGTTCATGTAATCCATGTACCATAAAAAAAATAAGAAATTGCATAGTATAGGGTTTGATCCCGAGACCTCAATCGCATATACTAAAGTTCTAACCACTAGACTAAGTTGTATTATTTAGTTCTTACCCGGGGTATAGCCTGGACCTAATAACTAGTTATAATCTAAGAGATGAAAGAGAGGAAAAGAACAATTTATATATTCAATTCAATTAAAGCTGACTACAATAAAAAAAAAAAAGCCTTATATAATAGGCATCCAATAACAATCATTAACTAAAAACTAGGAAATGCTAATAGTAATCATGGCCCACGTTAAACACCTTAACTCAACTAAATACTGACTCAATACATTTCTAACTTAATGCATGTAACAACTAACTACATCTAACTCCACATATCATGTAAGATACTAAGCAGCCTAACAAACACATATTCCTATCCTAAAATACAGGAACTACTTTGAATCAATCATTTAACATTCCCCCTTGATTCAAAGTCTCATACAAGGACTAAACTTTGCTACTGACTTCAACATTCCATATTGCCATGGACTTCAACTTGGACTCGACATACTTCGATCTCAACATGACCACTTAACCGCGCACTCGACTTTAGAAGAGATTGCTCTCGTCCTCTTCAAATTTCACATCTTGCTAGACGTTTTAATTTGTGATGCACTTCTCATCACTCACACAATAAATGGAGCACTTCTCTCCACAAACTCTATTTGATGTAGTCTTGCAAATTTGACCACATCCACTACTACAACTTTGGAAACCGTCTCTGATGCGTTGAGTACGACTTCCACTTAGTCGTAAAGATTACTCAATCTTCAACTCAACAATTTTTTATGTCCTCTTTTTCACAGGATTAAAATTCATTTTCATGGGTTAAAAGGGAACCCAACAACACATCACACCCAACCATTACTTTCATGCTTAAACACAAAAAAATTCACTCAAACAAAAAAATTGCTCACAAACAATGAAATCAAGCTCCGTTGCTTGTTTCTTTTTAATACTCTCTTTCTCTCTCTATCTCTCTCTTTTTTTTTTTTTTGCTTCATCTCTTTCCCTTTCCCGGATCTAACCTGGAGCTCTTGATACCATGTTGAAGTATTTGGTGATAAGAAGGCGATTGCGGTTAAATTACAAACACTTCGTAGTAGTTTTGAAAGTATGGCAATGCAAGATAAAGAATCGGTTCAAACTTTTTTATCTAGGGTGTCGGGAGTTAGATTATAATTCCAACACCTATCTTCCTTATAACCATACCTCTTACAATAGTAGCATTGAACACTACTCATAGATGAACTTTGACCTTCAAATTGATCACGACTACTATTTTCTTCACGACAACAACTCTATTTGACGTAGTCTTGCAAATTTGACCACATCCACTACTACAACTTCGGAAATCGTCTCTCCGTTGAGTACGACTTCCACTCAGTAGTAAAGATTACTCAATCTTCAACTCAACAATTTTTTATGTCTTCTTTTTCACAGGATTAAAATCCATTTTCATGGATTAAAAGGGAACTCAACAACACAATGGATACAACGTCACCCTCACCCATAGGTTATTATATTGCATAAGTTTTCTTTTTCTAGTCTTTGGTTGTTAAGGTTTTATTGGTTACTTTATTTTGCTTATTTTCTGTATGTTACTATGATGTCAAAAAAAAAAAACTCTTATAAATTTCAACACAATTTGCCAATAATCAATAATCAAAAAGTTCAACGTGGATAGTAACATCGACGACGTGAGGCTCATCTTCCGCCTTGCTTCTTAATTGATTAATTAATTAATCAGGTCACCTCTCACGCTGGTATATAAAATAACGCTTGCTTTAGGCCCCGCTTATATTAAAGATAAATCTTAATCATTTCAGATAACAGCTGCTTCATCGTTTAAGAGTTGAAGATTTGGTTTAGTTTTCTTTTTTCCCTTTCCATTCTCGAATGGTGACTTGGTATAGTTGGAGACTTGGAGATATATAATAATGTGCTCATTTCTTTTTATGCCCTTTTATATCCCTGACACAGCCGATTGATTAAAGAACGTGGATTAACATGGTTAGCAAGTCTTTTATTTTATTTTATTTTATACTAATTCAATCAAAGTTAAGAGCATTCACTAACATATATATGAAACGACGTTGTTGGATCAGAGGGGTGTATTCTTGATTCCGTTTGGCAATACTAGCTAAAATAAATCGAAACTGATAAGTTAACTGAAATTAATAAGATAAAGCTGAAGCTAATTCGGATATCTGATTCAATATTTGAGCTTTCAAATTTTTCGGATCGGATACGGATAGTAAAAATATTGTTTTGTCTATCCGAAATATCCTAATTTTAAAAAGAATTTATAAAAAGACATTTTTGCTCTTGAAATGGAAATATCGCTTGCCTCTCACATTGCCATGCCTAGCTTACTAACCAGTCCTCCTCTGATGTTTTTGTTAGGATAGCCTTCTTTGAAAAAAAGCCACCGTAAGAAATTAATATTAGCTACAAGTTTGTCCACGTAAGCAGATTACATTTATGGCTAATAATAATGAATATGCTCACATACTCTATATTCTTAATATTTACATATGTATTTAAAGCAATTTTTTACTTTTCAAAATTGTTATGGGATATTTTTTAAATTACAATTTGTAAATTCTGAAACAGATATTTATAAACTGATATTTCATTACAAAAAACAAGCAGTAAGTTTTCTTTTTTTGATACTACTGCGTAGTGTAGAAAGAGGATAAAGAAGAGGGGGTGGGGACGTGGAGTGTGGGTTGGGGTGAAAGGGGAGGGGCGGCAAAGACGAAGGTTGGGGTGGGAGGGTGACATTTCTGACATGATTAGCTAAGAAAAAGACAGTGGTAGGGATCAGAAAACCATAAGGATATTCTGGATACGGTTGATGGTATAACTTAGATTTTGAACAATCACGGTCGCCCACTCACCGCATAGAAAAATCCAGTCTTATGTAGAGTTAAATTTACTAACTTAGATCTAACTTTATTTTCCCCTTAATATCAGAGCATCATCATTCGAGTTTTGTCATGGTTTGCTTTTACATATCCAATACAACATAGGGAGGGTAGGGTGGGGGTGAGGAGGTTGGCTGCCTGCGAGGGTGGGGTGGGGTTGGGGTTGCCTGCGGAGTGGGGGTGTAGAGGATGAGTGGATGTTTGCTGTGGGGGTGGGAAGGTGGGATCGGGTGAGGGGTTGCAGGTGGGGTTGAGTATGGTGCGGTTGTGGAGAAAAATATTATTGAAGTAAATTGTAAATTATTTATAAAGTTTTATTTCGTCAGAAATTGTAATTCTCGTAAAAAAAAGGTATATATTTCAGAAATTGTAATTCATATTTTTGTATATCATATCAAATTTAATATAAATACATTAATTTTATAATTTATAAAGTATAATTTAGGAAATTATCTATAACTAGTTTTAAAAAGTCAAAACTGCTTTATTTGACTTTATCTATAATATTTAGCCATAAATAATATAATGCTGACTACTAAAATGCTTGGCTCACATTAAAGTATTATGGTAGCCTTTTTCTTAAGAAGGTCATTGTAAAATTTTCGGTCCTCGTCGCACACCCCACTCCCCAACCCTAGTCGATCGTCCACTTCCCCGGCGACGACTAATCCTTACTGCCCATGGGCTTCAACTTATGAGGCGTGTCCACTACTCAACCTCGCTCTTCCTTCAACTTTTCGATTTCCATTCACGCAAGCTGAGGGTCGCAACCTCGTCCTTCTTTGATGGAGTCGACAATTCTAGCTACCTCGGTACTCGTCGAACCTTCTTTCTTCCTTCACCAGCCAGGTGGCCACCACCTTGAGGTAATTTTAGCCCATCTTTTCTAGACCTCAAATATATATGTTCCTGTTCTTCTATTTTTTTTAAAAAATAAGAATCGGATAATACGGATCAAATAATCTGAACATCAGATTCGAAGTTTTGGATATTCGAAATTTCGGATATTCGGTTTCTTTCTAGATCAAATTCGAATTGCCTTTTCCCCGATCTAATATTTTGAAACGGATTGGATTATCTGATATGAACACTTATTGTTTCGTGTAAGTGGTCCCATGTATATATAGACATATCTTTATCACTTATTTAGAACGAGGTTTTGTATTAATTGAAAAACTACTAAAAATTAATTTTGAAGCTGAGAAAATATGTGAATAGTGACAACTAACAAATTACAATGTGTGCATACTAAAATAAACAAAGAGAGTACCCTGTCCCTAGTGTTCAATGATAATAAAGTACTTGTTGAAATACACTACTCGTCCAATTAGCTGCTTAATATATATAACTAGGTTGGGTGAAATAATGTCACGTATAGTAACATGTTGGGACATAAATAGATTAGGTAAACAATCTAGGTTTGTAACCAGTCGGGACAATAAGTCATCAGAATGTCACTGGGTTTGGCTTATTATAGGGTACATCATCTACAAGTCGGGTGCACATCCAGTAGTTGAGATTTTAGATTATCATGTCAAATTGATTTTGGGTTGAATTCGTCAAAGAAGCTTGGGAAGTCATCACAGATGACATTTACCGGATAGTGGAAGAATTTTGGGAAACCTCCTGCTTGCTGAGGGGCTGCAATAACACATTCATAGCCCTAATTCCTAAAGTAGATGTCCTAAATGGATTTCATAACTTTCGCCCCATTAGCATAATGGGGTGCGTTTATAAGATCATTACAAAGATCTTGGCTCGACGTCTTCAACAAGTATGAATTCAGTAGTTAGCCATCATCAATCTTCCTTCATAAAAGGGCGTGAAATACTATATGGTGCACTCATTGCAGGGGAATTCATTAACAGTTGCAAAAGAAACAAAACCAGAGCAACAATCATGAAACTTGATTTCCACAAGGCGTTCGAAAGTGTATCATAGGGCTACTTAGACTGGGTGTTGGAAAAAATGCACTTCCCATCTCAACGTCGGAGTTGGATTCACTCTTGTGCAACGCGACATCGGCATCCTCCCTTACTCCCCCTTTCAAGCTTCAACGCGGGCTTCGTCAAGGTGACCCACTCTCACCCTTTCTCTTCGATCTTGTGGTCGAGTCCCTTAGTCAACTAATTCAAAAAGCCACATCTTTGGGCTTATGGGAGGGAATTGAGGTATGCAAAAATGGTTTCAAATTATCTCATCTGTAATATGCGGATGACACTATCCTATTTTGTCCTCCGGAACTTGAATCTTTGATGAACATAAAAAAGACCCTCATTCTCTTTCAACTTGCTTCGGGGCTACAAGTTAACTTTCATAAGAGATCGATTGTGGGAATCAATGTAGATGAAGAGTGGTTGCAACACTCGTCGAACTCCCTCCTGTGTAAAATTGGCTCACTTCCATTCACATACTTAGGTCTCCCTATCGGGGGGCAATCTTCCCGTATCTTGATGTGGTCTCCAATCATTGAAAAATTAAATGGAGAAAAAGTTGGCAACATGGAAAGGGAGTCTTCTCTCCCTTGGAGGGAGATTAACTCTTATAAAAGCCTCCCTTTCAAATCTACCCTCTACTACTTGTCACTTTTCCCTATCCCAAAAGGGGTTGTGGAAAGAATTGTCTCGATCCAAAGGCAATTTCTATGGTGCGGTTCTCTAAGGAAGAACTACCTAGCCCCGGCCTCATGGAGTTTGCTCGAATTCCCAAAAATGCATGGGGGGCTAGGAGTTGGTAACATTCTCCACAAAAACTTGGCTCTCTTATTCAAATGGTTATGGAGACTATTCAACGACTCATCTTCTCTTTGGAGTCAACTTGCTCGAGTCAAATACAAATATAGGTCGATTTTCTCGGCTGCGGACATAACCACCCCACCTAAACGAGGATCGTGGAGGGATATTTGCTCTTCAATTGTGAACAACCCTCAAGCTTGTACCATTTCCACCACAAAGGTAAGAAAGAAACTTGGCAATGGAGGTAATACTTATTTATGGCATGAAATATGGGTGGGTGATCTCCCCCTCAAAAAAGTTTACCCAAGATTGTTCAAAATCAGCACTGCCCCAGATGCGTTGGTGGCATCAAATGGATTATGGAATGGGCTAAATTGGAGCTGGAGTCTCTCATGGGCTCGAGCTCTAAAGCCACATGATATTCTTGAGAGGCAAACCCTATAACAGATTTTGGACGATGTTGTCTCATTTTCACAAGAGCCGGATGCCCTAATTTGGGCTCCAAATAAAGCGAGCCGCTTCTCCGTCAAATCATTCATGCTTGATCAAGCAAAATCTGATCCGAAGCTCCCTCATGATGTAATCAAAGGCATGTGGCATGGGTTAGTGCCACATCGTATATTGAAATCTTTTCATGGCTTGCGATACTTGGGAAGATAAACTCAAAAGAAAAATTAGCTCGAAATAAAGAGGTAATCTCATATCCGGATGCCCTTTGTGTACTCTGTGGCACCTTTCTGGAAACCTGTATGTGAACACCTTTTTCTTTAATGTTCATTCTCATGGCAACATTTGAAGTTGGTGGCTAGATGTTTGGGGATTATCTTGGGTCTTGCCTTCTTCAACTCGTGAGCTTTTTGAGCAATGGTTTTACCCGTGCCGTGGAACATTTTTTAAAAAGGTTTGGGTGCAAGTTTCTTTGTCATTTTATGGACGATCTGGAAGGAACGTAATGCAAGATGCTTCTCAAATATTTTATGCTCGATATCAAAGCTTCGCGATCTCATCCTTCTCCGCATATGTTGGTGGATAAAGGGTTGGGGGACCCTTTCCCTTATAACCTGGACAATGTGCTACGTAATCTTCAGTTTCAAATGGATGTCACCTCCCTCTGGATCCATGACTAAGCCACCAAAACCTGCAATACAATGGTTGTCACCATCCGTCAACACTTTAAAATGGAATATGGACGCTTCTCTCTCTCCTCTTGAGCTAAAGTCATCCATAGGGGGTGTGTTTAGAGACCACAACAGCAACTTCCTTTGCATATCCTCAAGTCCGATTCCATGTGTAAAGATAAACCATGAGAAGGTGTTGGCCATCCATCAGGCGATAAAAATTTTCATGGCTCAGGACAACCTCAAACTACACCGGCTCATTGTCGAGTCGGACTCGGCAAACGCGGTAAAATGGTACGTGCTCTAGTGGTGAGAAAGGTCCATGGAACCTAAGTTTATCATTAACTATATCCGCTGTTGCATGAGCTCGGGTCTGGGAATCGAGATCATTCACCGGGGTAGAGAATCGAATGTGGTTGCGGACACCCTTGCTAAGCAAGGTCTTAGGAGATGCGATGAATTCATAGCTTGGCTCTAGTTTTGTGTTGCATTCTCATTTGGCGTAGCCTTTCTTTTGTATTGAAATTAGAAGTACTAGCTGATAAGGTTGTAAAACCTATGAATGGATTTTACCCTTTAATCAATAAAGTTCGCAAATTATATATAAAAAAAAGAAACCCATAGCCCCACCTCCCTCCCTCCCTTGGTAGCTACCGCAACCACTCCCCTCTCTTGCCTCCACCCTTTCCCCTCTCTTCCCCGACCCTCGAAACCATCCCCCCAGCCATTACGTCGAGACATTGATATTATGCATATTTTTTATAAGGTAAGGAGAAGACGCCCTAACCGGACCGGAATCTCGCGCAGGTCAACCCGACCCGAATTTGCAGGCAAGACTCTTTAAGAGTAAGGGGGAATGATAAGGGGAAATCCCCACCCCCAAAGTTCCTCTAGTGGAGTTTGATTCCACAAACTCAAGGTTGTGAAATACAAATCAAATCATTAGACTAAATAGTACTTGATTGGATATTATACATATATAGAAAAACATGAACAAAGTAAACATATGATCAAAGTAAACTTTATAATGATATAAAAGTGCAAAAAACACATGGAGTAATATTTGGCCGAAGCGGCTGCTTCAAATGTCAAGTACTGTTCCCTCGTTTTAATTGCCCAAGCTATCGACCTTAGAAAATTCAGAAGCTTTGAGCTAACGAATAGCTCTCTTTAATTCGCCTGGTGCAAATTTTATCTCTTCAATAAATGCAAAACATTGAATCTCGAAACTTGTTAACTATCATATTCCACAATACTAGTAATCAGCTTGCCCCCCTCATTTATAATAGTAAATTGACTAGTTTTTCATTTTCACGTTTACTCATACAACTAATGTCATTTAATATATAAACAACCCAATTTATTTATACTAGTAATTTCGTTTATTTATATGAGTAACCTCATTTAATCATACGAGTCATCCTAAAGGTTCACAAAAGTAACCGTGTTTATTCAAACAAGTAACCTCATTCATTCATAAGAGTAAACTTATTCAAACAAGTAACCTCATTTACTTATAAGAGTAATTGATTAGTAACCCCATTTATTCAAACGAGTATAGCCCCGTCCATTCATAAGAGTAATTCTTTTTTAATTTATTGATACGAGTAATCTCATTTGTTCATGAGAGTAACTTACCTAATAATACAATGAGATTATTTAATGGCGTACAAGTAACTCCCATTTATTCATACGAGTAACCCCATTATTTATACGAGTAACCTCATTCATTTATAAGAGTAACCTTACTAAACTATTAAAACAACCCCAATTATTCACAGAGTAACCTTATTTCTTCATACGAGTAACCTCATGAATTCATAAGAGTAACCTCACCTATTTAATCATACGAGTAAGCCTAATTGTTCACAATAGTAACCCTATTTCTTCAAATGAGTAATATCATTCGTGCATAAGAGTAAAATTGGTTAATATTCCCTTTTATTATAGAAGTAATAACCAACATTTATTTATAGGAGTGACTCCTGTTATTTTGAATAGTAACCACATATTCATGCAAGTAACTCCATTTTCTCACAAGAGTAACTCCATTTGTTCATAAACGTTTATGCACAATGGTCAACTTCAAATTAAAAGGCCATATATCACAGTGCACCCAATATTATTTTATAATTCAAGTTGGAGATGAAAATTTGACTCAATAGATTTCTAACGCGTACGCCTAGTCAAAAGCACGATTCCGATGAGAAACGAGTGAGATATGACATTTTGAAAATGAGCTGACTAACTGACCTTGACACGCGCGCGGCCACATGGAAGATGCACTACAAAAACTATTTATGACTATATTGTGGATAATCCATCTAGTTAAATTGTCAAGTAGGTATTACATATTGCATCCTTTAACCATGTGGGTGTAAAATATTCTCTGATGTCACGGTATCTTAAAAGGTTCCCTTATACAGTTGCACCATATGAGTATTTTAAAATTTCCGTGACATGTGCGTATTTTAAAAAGTTGCGTTAACTTGTTTTTATAGATTTCAGTTTTTAAAATTTTCCTAATTTTTATTTGTTTTTCTTAATGTACTTTTTCACTACTTATTTTTTCTTCTTTTACATTTTAATTTATTGATGTCAAATAAATTTCAAGTAATATAACTAACATAAGAAAGAGAAGTAAAAGTCTGACAAATTTAAATAAAGAAAAAGGGTTTTAAAAAAAGCAATTACAAGTGTCTAAAAATGGTGTTGGCTAAAAGAAGGATTTATATGAATAACAACGATTTAAGATACTCACGTTGCCCTAATCTTTTTAAAATTATTTTAAAGTCCATTCTTCAACCATATGGATATTTGGCATTTAAAATACTCATGACAATTTGGCCTAATCCACCAACTATAAACACTAATAATTAATAAAGTCTAACTTTTTTATTATCTAGTTTTAGTAATAAGTTGGTTATTCGATAGATAGATGAATTGCCATAGTTGAATTTGAGTCATGATAAATCTCTAACTTATAGATATCTAGAAATATCTAACAGCTAATTGGCAGCACACAAGTGGCTCCAATGGAATTCTTTACTTTCCACATGTCATGCTATTATTTTTCCAAAAAATATTACTTTTGACATTTTGAAACTTGTATATCTCAAAAAGTATGTTATACATATGTGTATGTGGGTGTATGTGTGTGTGTGTCAATACTCATACTTCCTCCGTTTTTTTTAGATGTTACATTTTCTATTTTAGGAAATTTTAAATTAGATGTTACACTTTTATTTTGGGTAATAACTTCTCTCTATCTCTCTCCTATCACATGTTCACATGGGACCCTTTTGTTTTTCATTCTCTCTATCTCTCTCCTCTCCAAAAATTACCTAGGAGTCCGTGATTTGAAAAGTGTAACATCTAAAAAAAACGGAGGAAGTATATTTTTTACTCTCAACAAATATACATCCATTTTGATATAATTTCATCATATTTTTATTTTACCTTGCTCTAATCATTCTAATACAAACTGCAAACACTATCTGTTTATACACAAACATTATATATTGTTTCCGTACACATATATGTTGTTTGTGTATACACAAATAGTATTTGTATTATTATTTCTATATATCTAAATAATAGTTAGAGAAGGCTAAAATAAATATATGATGATATAATATTAAAATGGATGTCTATTTCTAGAGAATAAACATATATGAATATTGGTATTTTTTTAAAATATACAAGTTTTAAAATTGTAAAAGTAATATTTTTGGACAAAAATAGTAGCATGACATATGAAGAGTGGATAATTGCTCAATTTCATATGGCGGCTACAAATTGTTTGCACGCAAACGACAAATGGGGAAAGCTGAATTAATAAATTATTTGAATGATACCCTTAAGAAAGCGATAGTCAGAGAATCATTACTATAAATTGTGCACCATGTCCAAGCTTAGCTCATTGCATAAAAATTAGCTGAACGTGTTTAACTTGCATTAGAAAGCGGCGTAATATTAGCAATACAGAGGGGAGAGAGAAAAGTTGGTGATGTCTAAAAAAATGCAGCAAGTATTTCGCATGAAAGAAGGGACAGATGAAACTAGTTATGCAAAAACATCTTACATTCAGGTAGTTTTCTTAAATTTTTTCCTTTTACTTTTGATTCAATACTCACTTGGAACCAGTGGTTAGATGTTCTTGTTTTTTTTTTTTTTTATCAAGTCATATAATTCCAAAGTTTGACTGTTTGAGTTCTAATGTTCTATTAATCCCAAACTTGTTTTATAGATCAATATTCCCCAAGTTTGGTGATGCTGATACAACTCGCATGGCGACTTATTATGTGTCTCCCAAGTTCATTTTGCTCTTTTTTAGATCCAAATTCCTACAATTCTTTTCTGTGTGCTTGATTTCCGTGCACAAGATTTCCTGGCTAATCAGAGCTTCTTACGTAAACTTTTTATATATGTCAAATTAATCAAAATTGAATTTGGGACAATATATATAGGGTGTCACCAAACATTTATTCATAAATAAATTAAATTTATGATTAATATGAAAAAAATTGCCGGAAAGTTAAGATCTGTAATGACAATCTCTCTCTCTCTCCCTTCTCCCCTCTCTCTCTATATATATATACTAGAATTTTTTGCACGCGATGCGTGCTTGAATTTTTTTCAAACATAAACTCAATTTTCTTCGGCATAAGAGTCAAAATTTGAACATTAGACATACGAAGTATAATTGTTTTTAGTTGCAAAATTTGATTGGTTTAGTTTCTGTCACTTAAGTCTCTCACCATTCTTTTTGCTTTTTTTTTTTTACTTTTCAAAGTTAAATTCTATAAATAAAATAGAAATTTTTTTGAATTTATTTATGATTTCTAATATTATAATTTTTAGTTGATTTTTGAATTAAGTACAGTACTTCATAAATTGTAAAGAAAGTAGACACTTTGATTTCAAGTCAATTTTTTCATAGGTTGTAGTTTGTAAGTGAATTTTTAAGTTTTTGTAAAGTTTCCTCATTTTATTGATTTGCATAACGTAAATTATGCAATTTTATGATTTTAGTTGACTTGTGAGTGATTATTATAATTATATTTTTGATATTTTTGTTTGAAGCCACATTTGATTTGTAAGTGAATTTGTAATTTAGAATGGGAAGGGGGTAAGATAGTCTCTTCATCTGGGGACACCATAGCTCCCCCTTCCCTTATATAATAGAGATATGTTGTACTTTAATTCTTGAATGATATTTTATATAAACCTTTTTACCTTGATAATTTATCGCTATTATATAATAGAAAAAACCCCTCAGAAAAAATATAATAGAAAAAATACGTCCAAATTTATGTAAAAGTTTCATTATATATAGGAAACACTACAAAAAAGTAAATAATTTTTTTCCTTGTCTAATTTCTAAATTCTGATTTCACTACAAATACACCTCTATTTTTTATCATGACCCACCATTAATTGTGAATGGTTCTTGAGAATAGTGATTTATAAGTAAATTTTTGTAAATGTTTTTGTATGTATTGACGTTCTATGTTATTAGTTTTAGTTTGTATATTAATTTTAAGTTTTAATAAAGTTTCCTGATTATTTGAGTGATTTGGGTGATTTTTATAACGTGATTTTCTCAATTGTATGGGTGATTTGTAAAGTTTCTTCTTTTAAGTGATTTGTGAGTGAGTGTTGTAAATTTATTTTCGGTATTTTGATTTTGACATTCCTTTTGTAATTTAGAAAGAGAAGGGGGCAAAATAGGCGTTTCAAAAGAGGACACCATTGCTCCCCCCTTCCCTTATATAATAGAGATAATCACCCTCACAGTGAATACTGTGAGAACCATCCTCTTTTCGCTTATTTTAAAACGTGTTGTTCATTTTTAAAATTTTTTTGCTCACTCTATTTTTTTTTGTTATTTTATGTTTTTTTTTTACTCATTTTATGTTTATCATTTCCTGATCATATTGCTCATTTTATTTTATTTTTCCCATATTATGTTTTTTTTACTCATTTTAGAATTTTTTTTCTGTCATTTTAAGCATTCTCTTTATAAAATGGTTATCATTGAAAACCACACAAACACACATACACACACGCCTAGAGGTGCTTAACGTAAGAGTCGATCCCGAATTGTAATGGGCTCGGCTCGTGAGCTCGTTAAGTGAAGCTCCGCTCAAGTTCGTGAGCTTCTCTTACGGCTCGAGAGCTCACCTCCGCTCGGCTGCGACTCGACCTCGATTTGAAACAAATTAAGAATAAACCAACACAATATTAAACCAAATAGAAAATTCATAATCGACATTCAAAAAATTATCGATAGATCTTGTAGAATTATAGACTAAATTCAAAAAGTAATATGAATAAACATATTTTATTTTATATTTACATGCTAACCAAATGAATTACCTACAAACATACATAAAAAAAAAATCGACAAACTAGATCTAAAAGGATACAAAATGAAAAGACATGAATTGTTCAATGTAAAAAGTTGTATTAAAGCCTATTTGTAATAATTTTTAAAGTGTTTTAGCATATAATAACTTGTTAAAGGATTTAAGTTAAATTTTTTATTATATAAAATGATAATCTAGCCTATTCACGACCTTTTCGAATCGAGCTTGACCTAGTTCGGCTTAGCTCATTAAGGTTTCGAGCCGAGCCTGAATCTGAACGAGCTTCCACGAGCCGAGCTTTGACGAAGTCAAGCCCGAACTGTTCACGAATAGGTCGAGCTCATTATCACCCCTACTCCTCTTACTATTGTACGCTTACCTAGCCAACACTTAGATCCGAATCTATCTAACATTTATTGGTTCACTCCAACATTCCCCACTTGTCTAACTGTTGCTGAACAGTTTTTAGAATATTCATATTTTTTGAACTGAATATGCATATTGTTTGTATTAAATGTGCATATTACAAATTTTAAATTGTAAATATATGCTATTGAAAAATAAGATGTGCATTCAGCCAAAAAAATGCAAATGAAATAAAATTGCATATTTAGTAAAAAAAAATGCGCAATCAGTTCAAAAAAATGCACATGAAAGAAAGTTGCATATTTAGTACAAAATATATGCAAATTTAAATTGTAAATATATTCTCGATTTTATTTTGCGAAATATTACTTTGGTTAGTAAAAGATTGTATTGCAAAGAGAATCTCAACAAAAAAATAATAGGGTTACTTTTTAGGATAATATTTAATAGTCTTTTTTATTATCATTACGCTTAATTAAGTAAATATTATAAAACATAGATATTGCTACTATAAAGAAAATATTATAACAAATCTAATAAAATTTCATATGACTATGACTTTTTCGTATATACAAGCTTATATATGCTAATCTAGAATTCAAATCTTCCTATAACAGAAGCAAGTGCAATCCTTGACAAAACCCATGAGAGAAAAAGCCATAAAGGAGTTCTACTGCAGGGAACAACCAACAATCTTATGCATAGCAGATTTAGGATGTTCCTCTGTTGAGCTGAGCAACTTAAGTCCGGTGTTTGGACTCCTAGAAACCGTTGAAAATGCTCGTCGAGAGCTCGAAAAAGGGCCACAAGAGTATCAAATTTACTTGAATGATCTTCCAAGAAATGATTTCAATACAATCTTTAGGTCACTGGGAAGCTTTGGAGAAAAGCTTAAACAAGAAATGAGAGATGATTTTGGGCATTATTTTGTGTATGGTGCTCCTGGCTCTTTCCATGGTAGGCTTTTCCCCTCCAACCATTTGCACTTTATCCATTCTTCATATAGTCTTCACTGGCTATCACAGGTAATATGTCAATTTTTATTTTCCTCGAACTTGTATATTTTTGTCCATTAATTTTATAGTCATTGAATTGATCATGTCTTATCCATTCTCCCATCCATCTTATCTTATCTCCATGCTTTCTACTTGTTTTTCTAGTGAATCAGAAAAATGAAAGATCAATCTAAAGAACTTTGGTGTTTAATATATGATTGATCAAAGTTTAATTTTGATGTTTGATAATGAAAATGGATGAGTAGGTACCAAAAGGCATAGAAGATAACAAGGGAAATATTTACATAGCAAAGACAAGCCCCCCTCATGTGCTTAAAGCTTACTATGAGCAATTTGAAAGGGACTTTTGGACGTTTCTCAGGTGTCGCTCAGAAGAAGTAGTAGCAGGAGGGATGATGGTGCTGACATTAATGGGAAGGAAAAGCACGGAACCTTATAGCAAGAAATCTTGTCTCATTTTTGACATGTTTGCTACAGCTCTCAATGACATGGTTGTTGAGGTATACCTCCTTGTGTCCTTGTCTCTTGTCAAGCGCAAAAAAAGTAACTATTAATATTTTGCTTTTCTTGACTTATACTACCTCCGGTCTTATTAGTTTATCAGTATTATTCATTTCTGGGATGTCCCTTATTATTTATCCATTTGTTTTATTTTTAGTTTGGAATGAGACAACTAACTTTCCATCACACATATATCCAACTTTAACATAAAATAATAGTTTCTCTTTCATTCTATTTCACACAACATTGTTTCTCCTAAAATTTTGTGCAAAAGAAACGGGTAAACTAATAAAGAACGGAGGGAGTAATTTGTTAAACATATACTTCCTCTTTTTTTTTTTTTTTACTTGCAACATTTTTCACTTTTGCCAACTCTTCATTACTTGCAACGTTTTTATTATTCGTAATATGTTATCTCTTTCTCTCTCCCTAACACATGGGGTTCTTCTTTTATGTCTCTCTCCTCCCCGTAATTGGTCCTTGTACAAAGAGAATCGTTGCACGTAAAAAAAATGGAGGACGTAATATGAGAGGGGTGATGATAGCAGCAACCAACAAGACTACACAAAGGAGATAGAAAAGCAAACTATCTTAAATCGTATCTAATTTGTGTTACTCCTCTGTCCCAAAAATATTGCTACATTTTGACCATTGGTACTATTCACTTGGTAACTTTGACTGTCTTTTAGTTGATATACATAAGAAGAAACATAATCATGTTGGATCTGATTTGATTCGTCCCAATTTGTATTTTTCAAAATTATAATTTTTATATTTTTTTTCATATATGCAACTCAACATATTGGTGTTTGAAATTGCAACTCGTAAACTGTGAAAAAGCAAATGTAGCAACATTTTTGAGACAGAGGGAGTATTTATGTCTAAAGTCGAGAATATCAAGAGTCAATCAATAGTGAAGACTTACAAATATTTAAAGATGACGAGTATATATATAGTTGAAACTGCTGGAATCATTTTTTTCCAAAAATAAGAGAAATTAATAATTGAGGGCTCGTTCGTTATCATTTTTTGTTTTCAGTTTTCAGTTTTTTTTTGAAAACTAAAAACCAAAAACAGGAAACCAGAAATAGTGGTTTTCACTTTTTAGTTGTCAGTTTTCAAAAGCATCATGTTCCCAATAAGTTTGACTAATTTTTTTATTTATTATAGGGCATATATCATATGACTTTAAAAATCAAAAAAATCAAAAAACAGAAAACCAGAGTAATACCGAACGGGCCCTTAGAGTTTAAAATTGAGACAGACAAAAACTATTATCATGAGGGATAATAATCGGAGATATGTCGTTCTGCAATCTAGTTAGTTATTGCACTCAATAACCTTTTGGAAGAAAGAAAAACTATACTAGATGTGTGGTCATGTAATTGAGAAAGTAGTTGATGCCAACTAACTTAGTAAAAGTTTGATCGATTGCACTCAAACTGCGTGATTAAATCTCGCCAAAGTCACTACCTTGTATTATGCTCTCTACCTACGCAAAAAAAAATTGTAAATGCGAAAGTAAAGTATTGTATTTGTTATTACTCCCTCCGTCCCATAATATAAGTCCCCTTTCCTTTTAAAGTGTCCCAAAATATAAGTCTTGTTTCTATTTTCAATCAATAATTATGCCCAAAATACCCTCATGAAAATAATTTAACTCCCAAAAAGTCCTCATAATTTCAGCTTCCAATGCACCATTATTAATGATAAAGTAAAATCTCATAACCCATTAAACTCCTCTACACATTAAACTATGCAATATTAATGTTAAGTTTTTATTTTTTGTTAAAAAGAAAAAAACAATGTAAGTTTCCCAATAAAAATGAATCTTTTTATTTAAATAAAACAAGATTCTAGTTTACCTTAATTCTTGTGTAAAAACAGAATCAGGACTTATATTATGGGACGGAGGGAGTATTATGGATTATTGTTGATCACATAAATTGTACATGCAGGGTTTTATAGAGGAAGATAAGTTAAATACTTTCAGCATACCTATCTACACTCCCTCGGAAGAAGAGTTAGGTTTTATGGTGGAAAAAGAAGGATCGTTTAATCTCAATCAAGTTCTTATTACCGAAGTCAATTGGAAACCAAGTGAACAATATAAGAATCCATACGATAAGTCCTCTGATCATGCTAACTTTACTAACTGCATGAGAGCCGTGGCAGAATACTTACTCATAAGTCACTTTGGAGAAGCCATTCTAGAAGAGGTGTTCCGTAGGTACAAAAAAATGGTTAAAGTTTCAATGGCCAAAGAGAAGAATGTGTTCACCAATATTACAGTCTCGTTGACAAGAAAAGGCTAATAATTAGCCATGGAGATAATAAGTATAGTCTGTTTCAATAAAGGGTTGTTTAACACTATAGATAATAATATGCCAAGTATAAGTAGTATAGTTAAAATGATTAAGGAATTGCTTTAAGTGAGGCTTGGATATGTGTTGCCAAGTAAGATTAGTAGAAGTAATTATATTTTTAAGTCTGTAATTGGCTAGCAAGTTGTAATAGTGTGTGAGTAAATATTTTTACTCTTTTGGTTTAGAGTAGTCCAACCTAGTTGATTTGCTCTTGCCTTGGGTTGGTTTTGATATAATAGGTTTATTATGGAATGAAAATATAATTACTTGCTTAGCAAAAAAGAAACACTAAGATGCTATTGCAATACTTAGATTGTTACTATCATATTTATAAGACGTTGTTGTGGTGTATCTAGCCCGATTTAGAGCATGTAACCTGTGTTGGCGCACACAGCCTCTTAAAGACATATTTCTTTTGCTGCACCAAAGAAGATTGTAATGGAGTTTCATAACAGGAATGATGATTAAACCTTGAACTATTAACAATTTCCTCCATTTCAATATAGTGCACTATTTGCTTTTTCATATTTGCTGCAGAATTCATATGCTACACCATCTATACTACTAGGTACATACAAAGATCAGGGGTGCTTATCGCACGAGCCGAGCCCAAAACCTTGAAATTGGATAAAGTTATGTGAAGAAGAAAAATAAAAAAAGTTCAGATTAGGAGGAGTAAGTTGGTAATATGAGTACCAACCCAGAACATTGAAGATCTACAAGATGTGAAAAAGAAGCAAAGTTATGGATAATTTGTGACATGAGCGCTAACAAAAACAATTTCAATTCATGGTTGGGTCGTTGATGACAGGTGCATCAACAAATTTAAAATTTTTCAAGATTAAGGAGGAGTGTTAAAGGTTAATCTAGAAAAATTTAGATGTGTAAATTGTAATGAAAAATATATTATAAAGTCTAAAATAATCAAGTGATGATGTATCTAGAAATATCTTGTAAAAATCAAGATATTAGACAAGTGTAGAGAAATTTAAAAACTAAGGTACAATAACTATAAATATGTTGTATGTGTATGGGTTAAGAGGGAGCCAAACAAGTGAGCTCCACGGGGTTCTACCAAGGTGAATGAGAGACATGAGCTCTCACAAACACACTTTCACTAGTAGAATAAATGCTATTTGTTGCGGTGATATTGCTGCGGTTTTAGCCATAAGCCGCAATATATCACGTAAAAAAAAAAGTATAATATGAAATGAAGATATTGCTGCGGTTTTTGCTTAAAACCGCAGCAATATAGTGTAAGCAGAAATTTTTTTGAAAATAGTTAACTATTTGACCAAATATATTGCTGCGGTTTTTGTCAAAAACCACAGCAATATATTAAAATATTATTAAAAAATAATATTTTAGTATATTGCTGCGGTTTTTTGACAAAAACCGCAGCAATATTATTTAAAAAATATATATAAAGGCGTGATTTCACTTAGGGTTTCACTTAGGGTTTTTTTCATCTCTCACGCCTCTCTCTCCTCTCTCTCTCCTCTCATCTCACACCTCACTCCTTTCATCTCTCAGTCGCCTCTCTCTCTCCTTCTCTCATCCTATCTCTCTCCTTCACCTCGTCGCCATCATCAACCTTCTCTCTCCTTCGTCGCCGTCGGAAATGGTTCGAAGTAGTTTAGTTTCGTGTCTTACTCAAAGATCTCGAAACATTTTCGCACAAATTTCAGTTCAACTCAAAGATCCGGCCTTGGGTATGTCTTACTCAAAGATCTCGAAGTAGATCAGTTTGCTCCTCCTTTTTCGTCTCTCGCTCGCTCCTTTCGCACAATTCTCAGTTTCGTCGCGTCGGTGGTGAAATTGTTTGAAGATCGATTTCGGCGGTGAAATGTCGGTGGTGAACTAAATAAAATGAAGTAGAGCAGTTTGAGATCTTGGTTGCAATTAATTTCCTTTTTTTTGTTCGAAGTAGATCAATAGATCTTGGTTGCAATTAAGAAGATTTTGGCGTCGCGTCGAAAATTGTTCGAAGCAGATCAATTTTTTTTTGTTAATTCTGTAATTCGATTTTATTTTAGATTTGTGTGTATCTCTATTTTTTTCTTTTTCGTTTCTTTTAAATTTTTCTGTATTAGTCTGTTTTTATTTATTTTTATATATTTTCATATTTTGTAATTAGGGTTTGTAAAATATTATTTTTATTGAATATATATATATATATATATATATATATATATTAGTTTGGTTTAGTTACTTTTGTGATGTTATTGAACTGCAATAGCTTTTTGGATTTAGAAATATTTATATTATAAGTGTATTATAACTCTCAACAATTCACGTCTTGAGTAATTGAAAAAAAAAAAAAATTACCTGCCGTGCCTATATTGCTGCGGTTTTGAGAAGAAACCGCAGCAATATACCTGTATTTTTTAATATTTTAAAAACACATATTGCTGCGGTTTGGCCTAAAAACCGCAGCAATATTTGTCAATATTGCTGCGGTTTAAAACCGCAGCAATATTTGTCGATATTGCTGCGGTTTAAAACCGCAGCAATATAATTAATACCTATTGCTGCTCTCTTAATTGCTGCGCGCCCAAAACCGCAGCAATATGGCACTTTTTAACCGCAGCAAATAGCATTTATTCTACTAGTGTTTACAATTAATTATCAATGAAAATGCAATTTTATGATACTATTCGGGTCCATCAAAACTTCCGTGTGCGCCACAAATACTATCAATTAAACCTTGAACTATTAACAATTTACTCCATTTCAAAATAGTGCACTATTTGCTTTTTCATATTTGCTACAGAACTCATATGCTACACCATATATACCACTAGGTACATACAAAGATCAGGGATGCTTATCGCACGAGCGGAGCCCAAAATGTATTGAGCTCGGCTAGTTTATCTCTTAGCTCGGCTCGGCTCTTGAGCGTTGAGTTCGAAGACCTCAATAAGTGACGCTCAGCTCGAGTTCATGATGAGCTTCTCTCAAGGCTCGAGCTCAATTTGAGACAAATTAAAAATAAAGCAAAACATGAAACGAAACAAAAAAATTATATTCGTCATTTAAAAAAATTAGGAAAAATTGTTTTGAATAAGCCAACCTTTGCGTGGTCTTCCAATTTCAAGTCTAACTTTTGATTATTCCTAGTCAAGTTAGGCTTGTAGGGCTATTTTCTTCTTTTAAGTTTTAACCTGTTTGTGACCTATTTAGCAGGTTACATGTGCCACGTGTCGCCAAATGATTGGTTTGTTTTTTTTTTTTTCTCACTAACCCATCCTCTTGTCATCTTTCTCTTCCCTCTTCCTTAGACCACCCCCACCCCTCCCCTCCCCCTGCACTCCCACCAACAGCGTCCCCCACCCCATTCCTCCCTCCCCTGCACTCCACCAACGCGTCCCCACCCCATTCCCTCCTCCCCTGCCCCTGCTACCTTTCCACCAGCAGCACTCCCACCCACCCCTCTCCCACCTCGCCCACAAGCACCCTTCCTCCTCCCCACGCACCCCCACCACCACTCCTCCCCCCATCTCGCCCAACATCACCCTTCCTCCTCCCCACGCACCCCCCCGCGCCTCCCCCTCCCTCACTCTCATCGGCACACTCATCTCCGTCCTCCTCCCTCACTCTCGCCAGAAGCCCGTAGCCGTAGTCCTTTAGATCAGCCGCCTCCTCCGTGTCTTTCTGGGCAGAAACGAGGGTAGGAGAGGGGGAGGCGCGGGATTCGATTCGAAGGGGTGAGGACGGGGAGGCGCGGTCGGAGCGGTGGGGAGGGAAGCGATTTTACGGTGAGGAGGGGGAGGTGCGGGATTCGAAGGGGGAAGGGAAGGGGAGCGATTTTCCGGCAGGGGGGGGAGGCGCGGGATTCGAAGGGGGAAGGGGAGGGGGAGCGATTTTCCGGCGGGGGAGGGGGAGGCGCGGGATTCGAAGGGGGAGGGGGAACGATTTTCCGGCAGGGGAGGGGGTGGCGCGGGATTCGAAGGGGAAGGGGAGGGGGGTTGGGCTGTTTGTGGGTGGGGTGGGGATGGTGTTGTTGTGGGTTAATGGGCGGTTTTCAGTTTTTGGGTGGGTTAATGGGTGGGTTTTCAAGTTTGGGTGGGTTAATGGGTGGGTTTTCAGTTTTGTTTGGGTTAATGGGTGGGTTTTCAGTTTTTGGGTGGGTTAATGGGTGGGTTAATTGGTAAACTTTTTTATTTACCAATTTATCAGGTTACCGGTCATTTATCCTAATTAAAGTTAATGGTGCTACAAAGTTAACTTGACTAGGAATAATCAAAAGTTAGACTTGAAATTGCAAGATCACGCAAAGGTTGACTTAATTAAAACAATTTTTCCAAAAAATTATTGTCCGATCTTGCAGATTTATAGACTAAGTCCAGTGTAACATGAATAAACATATTTTATTTAATTTTTACACGCTAATCAAATAAATTACTTACAAATTCATAAAAATCGACAGTCTAGATCTAAAATAAGAAATACGGCCCTCTGTATACTTCGCGTTTATATGAGCTAGCACTCCAGATTCCAAGAGTTATGGGTCCATATATGGCTTTAATTAGTAATTAATCTTCAATGATGATAATAATTATTATCCATTCATAGTTTAAAGGAAACACCACTCCGATCCAACAGTGTTGTTACCAGCGAAGTATACATTAATTATTGCTCGAGTCGACCTGCCTCGATGGAATTAGCTAGTAAAGCAGGAGTTGCTAACCATATTACTCCACGTTCTTTACATATGAACTGGCTTTCAGGGATATGAAAAAGCATAATTAGAAATTCATGAGTAAGATATTAAACTCTCCGGCCATCTGGCATCTATACCAAAGTCTCCATTTAAAAAAAAAACCAAGTGTTATAATAACTCGTAAATGGTGTAGCTGGCTGCTGTTTTCTGACTTGATTAATATTTATCTTTAATTAGCGGTGCCTGAAGAATTAAATTATATGAACCCGCGTGAGTGGTGATATAAAATAAGAAATGAACAAAAATGAATGGAAGATGATCCCCACGTTGATTATTGAGAATTTGAAGCGCGCGCAGTTATAAAAGGGGAGGAATTGAACCGATATATCAAGCACCAAACCAAAAATACAAAATATAAATTAAAGCAAAAAAAACAAACGATGAATACAAAGAAACATAATAATGTTGAGGTTGTGTTGTTGCTTACCCTTGCTATCATTCTGATGGTGGCCACTGGTGTGGCTGCCCAGAGTTGCAAAAAGAAAGGCGAAGGGTGCAGCTCTAGTAGCCTTGTTAGCTCTTCTACTTCCTGTTGCAAAGGACTCAACTGCGATATTACCCGTGACGATCAATTTGTTTTTGGCACTTGCAAAAACTGCCCAGCTGAAGGGGAAACTTGTGGTTTGTTTCATAGTGCTTGTTGTGGCGGATATAAATGTGACGGCATTTTCAGTGGAAAATGCAAAAGAAAAATTGGAGCCTAATCTTAAAAACCCGCATATTGCATTTCACTTGCTACGCCCACCCACCTAAATTCATCATCTACTATTACTATTTACTACTACACTTATCGTATATGCATAATATATGATAGGAGATCAATCGTTCACGTACTACTACTTGTTTTGCTTTATGTATTTTGTTGTGACTTTTATTCTGATCATGCATCGTTTTGTATCTGTTGTTTGATGTATTTTTTTAATGGAGTGTGTACGTGTGTTTGTTATATTTCATTCCCTTTCTTTTACTCTTCAATATATTACTTATTTGTTTCTCTATTTCAATTCTATATCGCCATTTTGATCTGAAAATTCTCAATATAAATATTATAATTTATTGTTGAAACATAAAACTCATGTATATGATAGAAAACACGATGAAGTGAATGATTTAATAAAATGAATAAGTAAATCAAACTCTTTAATTAAATAGCCTAACATAAATTAACAAAGTTGGAATATTGCTAACTAATTCTTAACCTCAAGGCCCCACTAACAAACATGACCCACTAATAACGAACATTAAGCGTACTTTGACTGCGTAACAATAAACCTACTTAACTACTATAAACTAAATAATAGCAACTAAACTAGATAAATTTGGAACTCATATTCCCACTACTTTGAAGTACTACTACCCAACACATCCCCTTGCTTGAAAGTTACCTCCTTGCTAGACACTAACTTCTGTATTACGATCAACTTGAAATCAGGCTTAAACTCAACATATTTTTAATTAACAGAAAGACAAGACTTTTAGAGGAGCCTACTTTCTTATTTTTCAACCTTTTGAGCAAAGTTAGCTTGTGCCGCTACACTTGAAATTGAACAACATATTTCCCAAATTCAAAAGGTCTCCCTGCGCCGCTACCCTTATCTACACCACATACCTTCTTGGATGCTGATCATGAACTACGCCGCCTAGATCCATACCCAGACATATACCTACACCTAAACGATGACTCCCAATTCCTTTTATATCAATTCCTTACTTATGTTTTATTTGCAGCAAAGATTATGGGGATGGAGAGTAATTGAAAAAAAAGCCTCGATTGTTATTATAAGCTTTAGCAACTCTATAATAAGCTATAATAAGTCTATTTGGGAGAAGTCAATTGATAGGCATGTCGCACACCTAACAAAAATAAATAACCTAACTAACCTCCTAACTATATAGTAGGGTAAGTTAGGGTCGATCTTACACAGAGAATGTTGTTCTATGATTATCTCTTAAATAATGGTAAGACCAAAGGATGTTAATATTAATAATAGTCGAATAAACTACACTAATCAATATATAAATAAATGATTCTACAGTTAAATATCTCCACTAGCATGAATTAATACAAAATAATTCCTACCCCAAACTAATCAATTAAATGTTCACAAGGATAAGTACGTACACCCTATAAATACCATAAACTTTTGCCAAGTATCTATGACTTTCTTAATATGCACTCAAATCACTCTCGTAGAATTGTGCAAATTAAAGACATTAAATGTGGTACTCGAACTTCCCAACATTTCATTCTACCTATTTTCGTAGAGAACTTCATGCCCTTAATTGAAATACCCAATTTTCATCAAAATTCAACTCCCCTTGTGATCAAGACAAAGAAAAACAATACTAGTTATCCCCAATCTAGTATTGGAATATGCACAATCAATAAAGCAAGAATAATTATACAATTAATATGGGAATTTAAAGAACTAATCATGAATTGAATCATACTAAGGTTCAACTTAACCATTTATAAAAGAAATACTCAAGCATAATTGAAATATATAAATGAGCTAAACAATAATGGTTAAACTTCGTAGTAGAAAACAAAGATAAAAGAAGAAGAACATTAATACTTGAATTAATGGAAGAAAGATAGATATTGCAAAACAATGAAGATCTAGAAGTTTCTCTTTCTAACTTCTCTCTAAAAACCCTGAAAATTGAATAGAATAAACTACGTACTCTCCGTTATTAAACTAATAAAAGAGTATTTATAACTTCCTAAAATAATGAGACCGACGAAATAAAACGCGACATGAAGTAGACCAACACGGACGTTTCAATAATGAAACAGACCTGTTGACCTGTAACCATATAAACTAGTATATGAAAATAAGTTCATGCCTTACCAAACTCCCCCAAGCTAAACATTTGCTTGTGCTTAAGCAAACAAATTCAATTCACAAGGGAAAAATAAAATGAACTTTTGTACATGAATTATACGTTCAACCATTCAATTTCCAAGACATGAATTTCAAGCATATGAAAGATATTATAATTATAAGATTACACTAAGATAGAACACAAATCATACCTCGTATAAGTTTATGTAACTGTAAGTTGACTCACCATGGCAAACCACAAATCTTCCCCCAAGCTAGACTCAATTAAACTCGATAAACCTCCCTTTAGTCGAGCACACTTTCTCTCATGTGTTTATAGGTAATGATTTTTTCACTCAAACATATACGAAGTCGACTCGAATGAAGTTTATAAACTTAACTATCTTCTCATTCTCCACTTAATAATGACAAAGCGTGTATATAGATTATGAGGACTTACAAATGGTTGTAGAGTGGCTACGTTAAGGCTGGGAAAATATTTGGGAATGTGGTGCTAAAAGACAACTAGTGGAGGAAATAACACTTTAATATATATGTCCATTAGATACAAATGCCACAAAAATTTCTACTAGAGTTCAACAACGCATTGCCAATAAATCAAGATAATAACCATGCATCCTTATCAACTCCAACAAACATTATTTCACCTTTTATTCAATCTTTTTCACTTCTTTCTTTTGTTTTCAATTTTGCAGCATTATTCTTCACAACTTCTTCATCATACTTTTCATTTTGCACTTTCAACTATGATCTTAAGCATTTTTATTTCTTTCAACATATTTTCTTCCAATAATTACCAAAAACACAAGCTCAAAATAGAACTTTAATGCTACTCAACTTAGCAAGGCTTTGATAGAGAAATTATAACGGCTAGAGGCATGTAATGTAGGTTGATCAAGAGAATGAGATATCAGAAGCTCAACATGAGTTAATTAAACGGAATAATATATATGAAAAGAAAATGTTTAAATGTTCAAAATAACGAAAAGAATGCCTCAATCATATCAACACATGCATATGCCACATAAGTCTCAAAGAGTGCCAAGGCAAGTTCAAGAATCATACTTCATGAGGAATATCACACAACAAAAAGTTGAAGACTGATATAGATGTGACAGTCTGTAATTGAAAAAATCCTCACAAGGCTTATGCTTACCAAGTAAAATCAAGTCTTTCTTGGAGAATGTCAACCACTCTTACCACAAACCATTTAAGTTGCAAAACAATTGTCCCATGAAGCAGCGATCAATGCGTCTAACTTAATCTTGTAAAATTTAATTCCAATATCCAATATGCCCAAATCTCATAAATTATCAATCTCATGGAATAAAACATATATTTCTTGTAATCATCAAAATGCATGAATGCAACTAAGATGCTCATAATACTAAGAAAGCAATATAATAAATGCTAACTCACTTTCGTCGGAATCACGATTGCATTTAGCATGTGCAACAAGCTAAGTCCTTTAAACCCCTAGGCTGCTGATCTATTGGACGAGTAAGGTCTCGTAAATGTTTTCAGAAGGCATACCCACAAAGCAAAACTATGCAAATATGCATAAGAAATAAAAAATATAGATAAAAAGAAAATATGTGCAAAGTTATGATCCAAAAAGTAAATCCTTCCTAAGCTAAATAACACATTGTCCTCAATGTGACAAATAAGTATTGGGAGGACAAGGAAATAAAACTGAAATCACAAGAATTCGCTAGAAAATCTGAAATTTACAGGGAAAAGAAAATAATTAATTAAGCGTCAGATTAGTATCATATTGTGTAGCGCAGTTCAGTGGGTAGTAGTTCTTGTGAAATTAAACTCAAGGCTTGGGTGTGAATGTCACATGATCGATCCCAGCGAGCCAAGCATGTATTATTTTTACAACCTATGTTTTTATTCTTGGTTTTATTTTTCCTGTTTCTTGTAATCTTCATAAATATTCCCCTCCCACCAAGTACTAATATAATAACTAGTTTTTTTTGCCCGAGCGATGCCCCGAGTCTGTTACAATAAACAAATATGTTATTTTTTAAAAGTTCATAATTTATTTTGCTACTATTCATATATTTTATCCATTAAAAAATTAAAAAATTCACGTTACAATGTGATAAGTAAAAAAAATTGAAAGGTTTGAGTTTGAAAACAATACCTTAAAAGGAATTGTGGTAAGAGAACATGATATCAATATTCTCTTGTAAGTTTACATAATAAGAGTGTTAGAGATGTATATACTTGTTTAAGTCTTTTTAGTTAATTATAATTATTACAAGACTTCATAATATTTTATTTGAAATATTAGACAACAAAGTTATAGTGTATTGATGGTTAAACTTTTACTTTTCATTTCAAAGGTTACGTGTTTCATACCTTGCACTTACACATTTTTTAAAAAGTGAAGAGTACACATAGACATAAAACATTTGCAAAGAAATGTGAAATAAAAGATACTTGAGAGTTTTAGAACCTTAAGGTTCTAATACCATGTGAAATAAAAAAATGATACTTGAGAGTTTTAGAACCTTAAGGTTCTAATACCATGTGAAATAACAATAAGGATTAAAACATTGCCTTCTCATTATGCTATCATATATATATATATATATATATATATAAATATATATATATATTATATTATATTATATATATATATATATATTATATATATATATATATATATATATATATATAGTACATTATTTCAGGAATCCAATTAGGTAAAGGAAACCTAATATAATATGAAAGTGAAAGTATTGAGTCAGACCGTCTAAACAATACTTACTGTCAGACGGGCTGAGCCCAATACTCAAATGGCCTTAGTAAGAGAACGCAGACAATTGCCGCCCTTCTTTCCCTTTACTACCCCTCCCTCCTTCTCACTCAACCACCACTAACTCCGTCGCATCCCACAAACACCATTTACGCACCCATATTGAGGACTGAGATTTGCACTGATATGATAACAAGTGAAGACAATAATGGTTTATAAAATTTTAATAGACAACTATTGATAAGTCTTAAAGAGAGAAAAGAAGAGTATACAACTCCAATGGCGGATGAGTCGAATTTGACATCGGAGAGACGGCGAAACTCCGCCGCTTTACGGATGACGGGTTTATTATCGGCGAGGCCGAGCTTCTTTGCTATTTCTGTGATGTCCATTGATAAGATTGAGATACTAAAGAGGGTTGATTTTCGAAGTCAGAGGAGAGAGAAAAAGGAGGAAAGAATGACTGAATGAGGATTGAGGTTGAAGAAGGTTCATTATGGCCCCCAAATATGTATGTTTTCCTTTAGTACTAAGATCACAATCTTCGACAAAAAGGATAAAAAGCAAGTAAAAAGAATCGTTCCAGAGTTTGTGGTGAAATTTGGTTGAAGAGTTCATGGAACTGAAAGATATTGGTGAGGTTGAGGAGAGTGAAGGTCAGTTGATTTTTGTATTGTTTCAGTTAGTTTTTGTATTCTTTCAGTTCGTTTTTTATTTCTTTTAGTTGGTCTTTTTATTCTTTCAGTTAATTCTTTATTTCTTTCAGTTAGTTCTTTATTTCTTTCAGTTGGTGTTTTATATGTTTCAGTTGGTGCTTGAAAATACTTGAAACCAACTGAAAAAAAAGACTAACTGAAAAAAAAAATGAAGACTACCTGAAAAAAATGAAGACTACCTGAAAAAAAATGACCTAAGTTACTTTCATTTAGATTTAAGTTACTTTCAGTTAGACCTAAGTTACTTTCAGTTAGACCTAAGTTACTTTCAGTTAGACCTAAGTTACTTTCATTTAGAGGTAACTTACTTTCATTTAGACTACCTGAAAAAAAATGAAGACTACCTGAAACTCAAGTGAAGTGGTCCGACGGGCTGATTGTGTCAGACGAGTCCGACACAATACGAACTCAATATGAAATACATATTGAAAAATATATCCCTAACAAAAATACAGTATACATGTTACACTATCTTCTTCTCTTAGCTTATCTATTAGTCAAAAATGTTCTTCTCCTTCTCTTTCCCAACAATTTACATAATGTAATTTTATGCGCAATCAAATATGCTTTCGTATATAGTCAGGGCCGTTTTTGAGTTATCGGTGATTCATGGACAAACTACAGAAATGGGGCCCTACTTAATAAGTGATATAAATTTTTCTAGAGTTCTTGAAGTAAAATACAACTCATGAATCAAAACTTCAAAGTAAAAGATGAGAAAAATAACATAAGAAAGATGGAATATTAACGTGTAATTGAGATGTGAAAAACAATGGAAGGAAGAGCATTTAAAGGTAGATTTGCAACTTTCAATCCAGTTTGAAAGTTTAGAAGATATTCGTTTGTGGAAGAGATCATATTCTTCAAGCTCTTTGTAGATCTCGCTGAAAAAATAGCAACTAAATTGGAGAATAAATTGGAAAAAATTGCAATTGAATTAGGAAAAGGTGGAAGATTGAAAGCTGAATAAGGAAATAATTGAAATTGCCAACATGAAGAAGGTGAAGATCTCAGCTATAATCTCGACTCGCATGTGGAGCGCGCAGTTTTTTTTTTTTTTATTAACTTTTTTCGTCTCGTTTTATCCTTTATTAAGCTTATCCTTTACTAAGCTGGGCTTGATTTTTTGGAGCCTAGGCACACGCTCCTCTCGCTTAGGCCTAAATACGGCCCTATGTATACTTCGCGTTTATATGAGCTAGCACTCCAGATTCCAAGAGTTATGGGTCCATATATGGCTTTAATTAGTAATTAATTTTCAATGATGATAATAATTATTATCCATTCATAGTTTAAAGGAAACACCACTCCGATCCAACAATGTTGTTAGCAGCGAAGTATACATTAATTATTGCTCGAGTCGACCTGCCTCGATGGAATTAGCTAGTAAAGCAGGAGTTGCTGACCATATTACTCCACGTTCTTTACATATGAACTGGCTTTCAGGGATATGAAAAAGCATAATTAGAAATTCATGAGTAAGATATTAAACTCTCCGGCCATCTGGAATCTATACCAAAGTCTCCATTTAAAAAAAATCAAGTGTTATAAGTCGTACATGGTGTAGCTGCTGGCTGCTGTTTTCTGACTTGATTAATATTTATCCTTAATTAGCGGTGCCTGAAGAATTAAATTATATGAACCCGCGTGAGTGGTGATACAAAATAAGAAATGAACAAAAATGAATGGAAGATGATCCCCACGTTGATTATTGAGAATTTGATCGAAGCGCGCGCAGTTATAAAAGGGGAGGAAATGAACCGATATATCAAGCACCAAACCAAAAATACAAACTATAAATTAAAGCAAAAAAACAAACGATGAATGCAAAGAAACATAATGTTGAGGTTGTGTTGTTGCTTACCCTTGCTATCATTCTGATGGTGGCCACTGGTGCGGCTGCCCAGAGTTGCAAAAAGAAAGGCGAAGGGTGCAGCTCTAGTAGCCTTGTTAGCTCTTCTACTTCCTGTTGCAAAGGACTCAACTGCGATATTACCCGTGACGATCAATTTGTTTTTGGCACTTGCAAAAACTGCCCAGCTGAAGGGGAAACTTGTGGTTTGTTTCATAGTGCTTGTTGTGGCGGATATAAATGTGACGGCATTTTCAGTGGAAAATGCGAAAGAAAAATTGGAGCCTAATCTTAAAAACCCGCATATTGCATTTCACTTGCTACGCCCGCCCACCTAAATTCATCATCTATTTTTACTATTTACTACTACACTTATCGTATATGCATAATATGTGATAGGAGATCAATCGTTCACGTACTACTACTTGTTTTGCTTTATGTATTTTGTTGTGACTTTTATTCTTATCATCCATATATCGTTTTGTATCTGTTGTTTGATGTATTTTTTTAATGGAATGTGTACGTGTGTTTGTTATATTTCATTCCCTTTCTTTTACTCTTCAATATATTACTTATTTGTTTCTCTATTTCAATTCTATATCGCCATTTTGATCTGAAAATTCTCAATATAAATATTATAATTTATTGTTGAAACATAAAACTCATATATATGATAGAAAACACGATGAAGTGAATGATTTAATAAAATGAATAAGTAAATCAAACTCTTTAATTAAATAGCCTAACACTGTAATAACAAAGTTGGAATATTGCTAACTAATTCTTAACCTCAAGGCCCCGCTAACAAACATGACCCACTAATAACGAACATTAAGCGTACTTTGACTGCGTAACAATAAACCTACTTAACTACTATAAACTAAATAATAGCAACTAAACTAGATAAATTTGGAACTCATATTCCCACTACTTTGAAGTACTACTACCCAACACATCCCCTTGCTTGAAAGCTACCTCCTTGCTAGACACTAACTTCTTTATTACGATCAACTTGAAATCAGGCTTAAACTCGACATATTTTTAACTAACACAAACACATGACTTTTAGAGGAATTTGCTTTCTTCTTTTTCAACCTTTTGAGCAAAGTCAGCTTGTGCCGCTAGACTTGAAATTGAACAATATATTTCCCAATCTCAAAAGGTCTCCCTGAGCTGCTACCCTTATCTACACCACATACCTTCTTCGATGCTGATCATGAACTACTACGCCTAGACCCATACCCAGACATATACCTACACCTAAACGACGACTCCCAATTCCTTTTATATCAATTCCTTACTTATGTTTTATTTGCAGCAGAGATTATGGGGATGGAGAGTAATTGAAAAAAAAGCCTCGATTGTTATTATAAGCTTTAGCAATTCTATAATAAGCTCTAATAAGTCTATTTGCATTGGGACAAGTCAATTGATAGGCATACATGTCGCACACCTAACAAAAATAAATAACCTAACTAACCTCCTAACTATATAGTAGGGTAAGTTAGGGCCGATCTTACACAGAGAATGTTGTTCTATGATTATCTCTTAAATAATGGTAAGACTAAAGGATGTAAATATTAATAATAGTCGAATAGACTACACTAATCAATATATAAATAAATGATTCTACAGTTAAATATCTCCACTAGCATGAATTAATACAAAATTATTCCTACCCCAAACTAATCAATTAAATGTTCACAAGGATAAGTACGTACACCCTATAAATACCGTAAACTTTTGCCAAGTATCTATGACTTCCTTAATATGCACTTAAACCTACTCTCGTGGAATTGTGCAAATTAAAGACATTAAATGCGGTACTCGAAGTTCCCAACATTTCATTCTACCTATTTTCGTAGAGAATTTCATGCCCTTAATTGAAATACCCAATTTTCATCAAAATCCAACTCCCCTTGTGATCAAGACAAAGAAAAACAATACTAGTTATCCCTAATCTAGTATTGGAATGCACAATCAATCAAGCAAGAATAATTATACAATTAATATGGGAATTTAAAGAACTAATCGTGAATTGAATCATACTAAGGTTAAACTTAACCATTTATACCCTTCAAAAAAAAAAAAAAAACTTAACCATTTATAAAAGAAATACTCAAGCATAATTGAAATATATAAATGAGCTAAACAATAATGGTTAAACTTTGTAGTAGAAAACAAAGATAAAAGAAGAAGATCGAAAATTAATACTTGAATTAATGGAAGAGAGATAGAGTATTGGAAAACAATGAAGATCTAGAAGTTTCTCTTTCTAACTTCTCTAAAAACCCTAAAAATTGTATAGAATAAACTACGTACTCTCCGTTATTAAACTAATAAAAGAGTATTTATAACTTCCTAAAATAATAAGACCGACGAAATAAAACGCGACATGAAGCACACCAACACGGACGTTTCAATAATGAAACAGACGTGTTGACCTGTAACCATATAAACTAGTATATGAAAATAAGTTCATGCCTTACCAAACTCCCCCAAGCTAAACATTTGCTTGTGCTCAAGCAAACAATTTCAATTCACAAGCTAAGGGAAAAGTAAAATGAACTTTTGTACATGAATTATACGTTCAACCATTCAATTTCCAAGACATGAATTTCAAGCATATGAAAGATATTATAATTATAAGATTACACTAAGATAGAACACAAAGCATACCTCGTATAAATTTATGCAACTGTAAGTTGACTCACCATGGCAAACCACAAACCTTCCCCCCAAGCTAGACTCAATTAAACTCGATAAACCTCCCTTTAATCGAGCACACTTTCTCTCATGTGTTTATAGGTAATGATTTTTTCACTCAAACATATACGAAGTCGACTCGAATGAAGTTTATAAACTTGACTATCTTCTCATTCTCCACTTAAAAATGACAAAGCATGTATATAGATCATGAGGACTTACAAATGGTTGTAGAGTGGCTACGTTAAGGCTGGGGAAGTATTTGGGAATGTGGTGCTAAAAAACAACTAGTGGAGGAAATAACACTTTGACATATATGGCCATTAGATGGAAACGCCACAAAAACTTCTTCTAGAGTTCAACAACGCATTGCCAATAAATCAAGATAATAACCATGCATCCTTATCAACTCCAACAAAAATTATTTCACCTTTTATTCAATCTTTTTTCACTTCTTTCTTTTTTTTTCAATTTTTCAGTATTATTCTTCACAACTTCTTCATCATTCTTTTCATTTTGCACTTTCAACTATGATCTTAAGCATTTTTTTTCTTTCAACATATTTTCTTCCAATAATTACCAAAAACACAAGCTCAAAACATGAACTTTAATGCTACTCCACTTAGCAAGGCTTTGATAGAGAAATTATAACGGCTAGAGGCATGTAATGTAGGTTGATCAAGAGAATGAGATATCAGAAGCTCAACATGAGTTCATTAAACGGAATAATATATATGAAAAGAAAATGTTTGAATGCTCAAAATAACGAAAAGAACGCCTCAATCATATCAACACATGCATATGCCACATAAGTCTCAAAGAGTGCCAAGGCAAGTTCAAGAATCATACTTCATGAGGAATATCACACAACAAAAAGTTGAAGACTGATATAGATGTGACAGTTTGTAAGGGTTGAAAAAATCCTCACAAGGCTTATACTTACCAAGTAAAATCAAGTCTTTCTTGGGGAATGTCAACGACTCTTACCACAATCCATTTAAGTTGCAAAACAATCATCCCATGAAGCAGCGGTCAATGCGTCTAACTCAATCTTGTAAAATTTAATTCCAATATCCAATATGCCCAAATCTCACAAATTATCAATCTCATGGAATAAAACATTTATTTCTTGTAATCATCAAAATGCATGAATGCAACTAAGATGCTCATAATACTAAGAAAGCAATATAATAAATGCTAACTCACTTTCGTCGGAATCACGATTGCATTTAGCATGTGCAACAAGCTAAGTCCTTTAAACCCCTAGGCTGCTGATCTATTGGACGAGTAAGGTCTCGTAAATGTTTTCAGAAGGCATACCCACAAAGCAAAAACTATGCAAATATGCATAAGAAATAAAAAATATAGATAAAAAGAAAATATGTGCAAAGTTATGATCCAAAAAGTAAATCCTTCCTAAGCTAAATAACACATTGTCCTCAATGTGACAAATAAGTATTGGGAGAACAAGGAAATAAAACTGAAATCACAAGAATTCGCTAGAAAATCTGAAATTTACAGGGAAAAGAAAATAATTAATTAAGCGTCAGATTAGTATCATATTGTGTAGCGCAGTTCAGTGGGTAGTAGTTCTTGTGAAATTAAACTCAAGGCTTGGGTGTGAATGTCACATGATCGATCCCAGCGAGCCAAGCATGTATTATTTTTACAACCTATGTTTTTATTCTTGGTTTTATTTTTCCTTTTTCTTGTAATCTTCATAAATATTCCCCTCCCACCAAGTACTAATAAATAACTAGTTTTTTTGCCCGAGCGATGCCCCGAGTCTGTTACAATAAACAAATATGTTATTTTTTAAAAGTTCATAATTTATTTTGCTACTATTCATATTTTTTATCCATTAAAAAATTAAAAAATTCACGTTACAATGTGATAAGTAAAAAAAATTGAAAGGTTTGAGTTTGAAAACAATACCTTAAAAGGAATTGTGGTAAGAGAACATGATATCAATATTCTCTTGTAAGTTTACATAATAAGATGTTAGAGATGTATATACTTGTTTAAGTCTTTTTAGTTAATTATAATTATTACAAGACTTCATAATATTTTATTTGAAATATTAGACAACAAAGTTATAGTGTATTGATGGTTAAACTCTTACTTTTCATTTCAAAGGTTACGTGTTTCATACCTTGCACTTACACATTTTTTAAAAAGTGAAGAGTACACATAGACATAAAACATTTGCAAAGAAATGTGAGGAGAGTGTCACGTGGCACATATGCTTTGTTTCGCACGTCTTTTTTAATATATTTGTATAGATAGGAAATGTAGGTTTGAATTTCCTTTTCTTTCAATTTACTTGCTTAAGCAATCAATTATTGATACCATTCATAATTTATTAGTCAAACAATATTACCCAGACCTCATTGTTGGTGAGCAGTTTATTATTGATAGCATTAATAATTTACGAGCCAAACCAGTATAAGTGTTTTTAACACCTTTAAATATAAGTATTAATAGAAAATTTTCACCCCACGTCAGTGGCGGATCCAGGAATTGATCAGCGTGGGTTCGGAATTTATTTGATGTTAGATTAACATCTTCCTCATTTCGAGACATGATGTGGGCACACATAATCTACTGCATTTAGAATAGTTTGCCGATTGACCAAAGTCAATTCTCTAATAAAAAAATTTCAGAATTATTATTTAAAAATTAAGAATTTAATCAAAATATGTTTATTAAAATTTGAGTTAACTTATGATAAGTCATTTTTATATATAGTTTTTAGATGCATTTAGTTGCATTTTAGAGCATATAGTTTCATATTTTGTTTCATTATTGCATTATATTCTTAAGTTTTGTTTTTCTATTTCTATTCGGTATGTTTTCTTGTTTTTGATGAATTTCAGGCATTGGACGTATTTGGATTATGATTAGCAAAACTTGAGGATTAGGAGCACTTGGAAAGGAGTTACAATGCATAAGGATCGTAAGGATATGTCATAGTACGAGTTTGAACAAAAACGAAGCGGAAAAGTTATTAGAAGAAATGTGAAAAAGAGTCATCTACTCTTCTGATCATAACTTTTGATGTGATTCTTGGAATCAAGTAATTCCACCATATTTGGAAACTAGACTTGAAGATCTTTCCAACGATAGGTGGCACCCCCGAGGAGACTTCTAGTCAAGGAGTTATGCCTTTCGGAAGATTGCACTGTTTCTGCTGGAATCTGCCACGCGTACGCGCGGATCACTAATCCGCCTATTAATGATTTATTTAAGACTTTCCTTATCTTGTAAATTACTTTCCAAGTCATATTAGGTTATTGAATATTTATTTAGATAGGTTTTCATTCTTCTCTCCTCCTCCCCCTCTCACGTTATTCTTTTTAGGTTTTAGGTTTAGTTTTAGTTTTCTCTCCTCTCTTCTCTCTAGTTTTTAGTGTAAACCCTAGTTTTTATTTCTTCATTTTCATGAATTTATTAGTTTCTTTCTTGATTTCTTTATTAGTTTTCTTTGTAGATTTAGATTTCATTATTTATTTCATGATAGAGTAGTTTTTTTATCTATGGTTAAGTTGAACCCTAGTATGATTTAATTCATGATTGTTTCTTTAAATTCTCATATTAATTTTAATTGTTCTTGCTTAATTGATTGTGCATATTCCAATACTAGATTAGGGATAACTAGTATTGTTTATTCCATTGTCTTGATCACAACGGGAGTTGGATTTTGACGGATTTGAGTATTTCAATTAAGGACATGAAGTTCTCCATGGGAGTAGGTAAAATGGATTGTTAGGAAGTTAAAGTGTCGTTTAATGTCTTTAATTTGCATGATTCCACGAGAGTAGGCTTGAATGCATATTAGAGAAGCCATAGATACTCGGGAGAGGTTTATGGTACTTTATAGGGTGGACTTTTCCTTGTGAACATTTAATTGATTAGTTTGGGGTAGGAATTATTTTGTATTACTTTGTGCTAGTGGGATACTTAACTTAGAGTCTTTTATTTATATATTGATTAGTATAGTTAATTCGACGATCATTGTTATTAATCTCCTTTAGTCTTACCATTATTTAAGGATTAATCATAGAACAACTTTCTCTCTGTGGGATCGACTCTGACTTACCCTACTACATAGTTAGGAGGATTAGTTAGGTTATTTATTTTTGTTAGGTGCGTGACACGCCTATCAACTTAATATAAATTTATCGTCAATTAATGTTTATTTAATAAAATGATGAGTCAAATTAGCTAAATTAACAGATTTTAGAACTTTTTTTAAAGGATAGCTTAGGGAATGCCTTCTTTTAGTTATAAGTAATATCTTTAATGGTTTTTAAGTTCAGGTAAAAGCACTGACCATGCCAAAAATCAAAGTATTCAAACTAACTCAAGATAAACATAAAATGACAATATTCAACCTATTATGAAACGAATGAAGTATTATTTCCAATTACATGTTTGGTATGTATTGCCCTCAATGTGCATTGCCTTTTTTTTAACTACCAAATATTTAAGAATGTAATTCAATAAAAGATTGGTAAAAAAAATAATAGATACTGATTGTCCAAGTACTTTCTCATAATTGAATGTCAAGAGAGTAAAAGATGACAAAGAAAACACCCCGAAACTGAAAAGATATGAAAAATAATTAAATGCTAAAAGAGTAAAAAGACATTAGAAGATGAAAAAGAAAACTCACTCCTCACAACTTAAAAGCAAAAAAAGGGAAAGCAAAGTAAGAGGCGGGATTTGATCCTGCGTCCCTTTGAAAATAATTTCATCAACTCTACACTGAGCCATGCGGACATTTACTTAATTAATTTGGTGCGGGATACTTATATTTTAATGCATAGTTGCCATTTTTCCGCCATTTTTCTTTTTTTTTTCCAAATTTGCGTGGGTTCAGTTGAACCCACTGAACCCACGCTGGATTCGCCCCTTCCCCACGCTTCGCGTACATATAAACTAGTTGGTTCTATATGGTTCATTTGCTAGATCCGCCACTGATCAAATCAGGAAATATATTAATATAAAGGAAACACCACACACTACGATCCAACAATATCGTTAGCAGCTCATCATTGCTCTTGAGTTGGATTGAATCAGTAATAAAAAAAAAAAAAAGTACTTGCTGGCCGTGTTACTCTAAGTCCTCTAAATCATTGTCATGAGGGTTGCAAAAAGTCATAATTTGAAATTAATAAGCAAACGTTATGTATTTTATTTTATATACCCGCGTGAGTAGTGAGCCTGAATACGAGATTAGCAAATTATAAATAATAATCATGGAATATGAAAATGGAAGAAGTAAGAAGGAAGATGACTGACGCCCACTTCGTAATTGATGAAATCCATGTTACCCAGCATATGAATCTCAAAAGTTTTGCATTATTTATACATGATCATCAATTTTGATTAAATAAACAATAATAATATGATGGAGTACTGATGGTTGAATCTCTTTCTTTCATAGTTGAGGTTGTAGGTTCAAATCTTCACGTTAACAATGTTTTTTTTTACTATATGAGAAAGACGTGAGTAAAATGATACTGAATGAGAGGTGGTGACACGTAATACATATACGTTCTTAAGAATACTTTTTTTTATATATATTTGTATAGATTAATCTTCAATGAAGATAATAATTATTATCTATTCATAGTTTAAAGGAAACACCACTCCGATCCAACAATGTTGTTACCAGCGAAGTATACATTAATTATTGCTCAAGTCTTGACATGCCTCGATGGAATTAGCTAATAAAGCAGGAGTTCTTTATATATCAAGTGGCTTTCAGGGATATGAAAAGGCATAATTAGAATTAATCAAAGTCTCCATTTCAAAAAAACAAGTGTTATAACTCGTAAACGGTGTAGCCAGTTGCTATTTTTTTGACCTGATTAGTATTTATCCTTAATTAGCGGTGCCTGAAGAACTAAAATATATGAACCCGCGTGAGTGGTGATACTAAATAAGAAATGAACAAAAATCAGATCGAATCATGGATTAATATTATCTATATCGAAAATGAAAGGATGATAATGAGCCCCACGTTGATTATTGAGAATTTGGTTATAAAACGGGAGTAATTGAACATATTCATGAAGGACCGAAACAAAAATACAAACTCTATTCAAAAATAGTAACTAGAAAGAGAAAAGATGATGAATCCAAAGAAACATAATGTTGAGGTTGTGTTGCTGCTTATCCCTCATTAAAATGTTTTTTTTTTATCGTGAAGAAATATTAAATTTGTTAATACAATGGAGGCATTTGAATCCATTATATGATAATTAAAATTGAAAGTAAAACATATGATATAAATAAAAATATTCAGTTATATGAATACCAAAACAGGTTCAGATGATTTGAAATTTGTAACATTTCTAGTTACAATATACATTTAATTAGTAATCAAGATCAAATCAAATTCAATCTACGATCGAAATATAGAGAAAACAGACCATTTTTTTTTATAGATTAAATCTATCGACAATCAATCAAAGTCTGAGTACTATTTACAATTGATTGGATTTAAAATTCAAGATGAACAATTTGTGAAATAAAAGATTAAGAGAGAGAAAGAAAAATAATGACCAATAAAGAGAATGAAAAATTGGAATCTGAATTTTGAGAAAGAAATTTGATTGTTCTCTAATGAACTTACGCCAAAAATTATAATTTGTACTGGACTATTTGTTTCTTGTTTGTTTATATCAAGAAGGGAAAATATATTGTTTTGCCTAATAGTGGTTTTTAAAAAGCCACTAATAAAATTACCCTCTTAATTGTTTCTAAATAGGGTAAAAAAAATTGCAACTTTAATTATATCTAAATAGGTCAAAATAATAAATTGGCTTATTATTAAGATGACATTAAAGAAGGCAAATCTACAAAATTATCTTCTTAGATGATATTGTAGAGGCCTAGGGCAATCTTAAAATTTCCCTCTTAGGTAATACTCCCTCTGTTTCTTTTTAATCTACACACTTTTATTTTTATTCCGTTTCTTTTTAATCTACAAACTGTTGCTTTTTCTATATCTAATAATATATCACATCTACTTTCTCCTCTTTTTCCACCCATGTCATTCACTTTTTAATATTTTCACCCATTCTTTTGTTTCGTTCTCTCACTTTTATTTCAGTTTTTCTCTCCACCTTTTCAGTTTTTCTCTCATACTTTTGTACTTCCTCCTTGGTTATCCCCCAAAATGAAGTGAGTAAATTAATATGAAACGAAGGGAGTATCAAAGGAGCTTGGCTAGGCAACCAACAATTTGAGTCCTTTATGGACTCATCAAACGGGGTAAATGGGTCATTTCAAGGGTACTAATAGAAAGATAAAAAAAATAACAGATGATATATACGCGTGCGATTTGGGCTCTTTTTTCTCTCTCTTCAACCATTTCTTCCTCTGTATTCAACATTTCTTCTTCTCTGAATTCTCCAAGGCAAAATTTATCTCTTCAACATCATCTCAATAAGTTATTTTGAGATTCAAATTCTTCGTACCCCTTAATTTCGCATCTTCTTCTTAGAGCAAAGTTTTAATCTTTTTGCAATTTTTGTATTTGGGTTTGGGTTTTATTCTAATTACAAACAGAATCAAATAAGATAACTAGAAAATGAAGAAGAGATTAAATTTTAAACAAAATTACAACCTAAACTTTATTTTAGAGAGAGAGAAAAAAGAAGAAACTTGAAGATTAGATGAAAGAGATAGAAAATCAGTAAAAAAAAAACCAATATCATCCACAACCCAATAATCATAGACAAATAATAAAAATCTTAATTTTTAATCCTATAAAACTCCTCTTAAACAAACCTTCTAAATTTTGAAATATCCGATTTCTCGATCTATTACTTTTGATTTTCCAGCAATCTCAATTTGTTCCTCAATTCTTTTTTTATTGAAGTAAATTTGTTATTTAACTTGGTGTGCATCTCCTTTAATGGTGCCAAAATTTCTCTATTTTTCTTTCTTTCACAATCTATTTTTTCTCTCTCTTCTTTTGGGATGGTGATTTATCCTTTTTCCTCTCTTGCTTTTTTTTTTTCTTTCTTCTCTCTCTTGTTTTTGTAGGAGCATAACACAAGCTCCTCATTTTTTTCTCTCCCTTTTTCTTTTTCTTGTGGTCCCCACTATATTTTACTTTTTTGTTTATTTTTTTGGTGTTTGAGTCTCTTTTGGACTCAAACAGTTGGTCACCAAGAGTTTCTCATATCAAAAAGGGTAAAATAGTAGAATTGCACATCTTAATGAATATCAACAAAGGGGAAACAAAGGATGAGGAGCTAGCTCATGTGGTAGAGCACTCCCCTCTGATCCTTGAGGTCAGGGGTTCGATCCTTACCCCCAGCATTATATTGGGGTATTTCCCTAGCATGCTTTGCATGCTTTACCAGCCAATGTGCTGGTAGTTCCTACAAGGCTAGTAGCCTTGGTAGGGGTTAGCCCTTGGGCTGACTTAATTTCCCAATAAATAAAAAAAAATCAACAAAGGGGAAACGTATTTGCCTCTTGATACTATTATACAAGGCACTTATCGAATTACCCTTTTTTATTAATAAAAATTGCCCTCTTTGTTGGATTTTGTTGTAGTGGTACACTGATTAAGAAATGAACAAAAAAAAAAAAAATCATATCTAGTGGCAAATCCAGCCAGTGGGTTCGATCCAACAATATCGTTATCAGCTCATCATTGCTCTTGTGTTTGATTGAATTAGTAAAAAAAAAGGGAGTACTTGCTGGCCGTGTTACAGTATTTTATATGCCCGCGAGAGTGGTGAGCCTGATTAAGATATTACCAAATTAGAAATAATAATCATCATGGAATATGAAAATGAAAGAACCAAGAAGGAAGATGACTGACGCCCACGTCGTAATTAATGAATTCCACGTTAGCCAGCAATAATATATGGATGCATTTGATTATTGACAATTCGGCTATAAAAAGGGAGTAATTGAACATATTCATGAAGCACCAAAACAAAACAAAACAAAACAAAACAAAAATACAAACTTTATTCAAAAATAGTAACTAGAAAGAGAGAATAAGATGATGAATGCAAAGAAACATAATGTTGAGGTTGTGTTGCTGCTTACCCTTGCCATCATTCTGATGGTGGCCACTGGTGCGGCTGCCCAGGAATGCAGAAAGAAAGGCGAAGACTGTACACGTACACAGGGTCAGTGTTGCAATGGACTCAATTGCTCTCTTACCCGGGACGATCTATTTATTTTTGGCACTTGCCAAGACTGCCCAATTCAAGGGGGAGCTTGTGGTTGGTTCAATAGTGCTTGTTGTGGCGGATATAAATGTGACGGCCTTCTCAGTGGTACATGCCAACGAAGTGTTGGAGCCATACCTTAAAAACCCGCATATTGCATTTGCCTGCCTGCTCAATTGCTACTACTACTACTACATATATCGTATATGCATAATATATAATAGGAGATCAATTGTTCACGTACTACTACTTGTTTTGCTTTATGCATTTTGTTGTACTTTTATTCTTATCATGCATCGTTTTGTATCTGTTGTTTGATGTATTTTTTTAATGAAGTGTGTATGTGTGTTTGTTATTTCCTTTTCTTTTACTTTTCAATAAGTTACTTATTTGTTTTTCTATTTCAATTCTATATCGTCATTTTGATTTGGACATTCTCGTCGTGTTTGTTAAATGCGGTACTCTAACTTTCCAACAATTCATTCTACCTACTCTAGTAG